>NC_074692.1:87295-178113 GCF_029448725.1 Salvelinus fontinalis | reverse complement strand
AACTTCTTGTGGGCAGGGGGCAGCATTTTCACTTTCGGATAAATAGCATGCCAAAATTCAACTGCCTGCTACTCATCCCCAGAATATAAGATATGCATATTATTAGTGGATTTGGATAGAAAACACTCGGAAGTTTATAAAACGGTTTGAATCATGTCTGTGAGAATCACAGAACTTATGTAGCAGGCAAAACCCTGAGGACAAACCATTCAGATTTTTTTGTTGTTGATGTCACTGTCTTTTCAATGAACTTTCTTAGAGACACCATATTTCTAATGGACTTGCATGCAGTTCCTACCGCTTCCACTGGATGTCACCAGTCCTTGGAAATTGGTTGAGGTTATTCCTTTGTGTAATGAAGAAGTAGGGCTAAAGTAATTTTTTTTTTTTTTTGAATTTTTCCTTTAGGCAAGTCAGCTAAGAACAAGGCAAGTCAGCTAAGAACAAATTCTTATTTTCAATGACGGCCTAGGAACAGTGGGTTAACTGCCTGTTCAGGGGCAGAACGACAGATTTGTACCTTGTCAGCTCGGGCATTTGAACTTGCAACCTTTCCGTTACTAATCCAACGCTCTAACCACTAGGCTACCCTGCCGCCCCTGCCACATGAAGAATTTTTTTTGAGAGAGGCACGTTACGAAAAAAGTTGCGTCAGTTTGTTTTCTTTTTGTATTGAACACAGATCATCCCGTCTTCAAATTGATCGATTATTAACGTTTAAAAATACCTAACGTTGTATTACCAAAGTAGTTTGAAATGTTTTGGTAAAGTTTACATGTAACTTTTGATATATTTTGTAGTGAAGTGGCGAAAGTTGGAAGCTGTGTTTTTCTGGATGAACCGGTCCAAATAAATTGACATTTTGGACTATCCACACTGACTACCTGCACAGACTCTATGCCCATCTTCAGATCTCTACCACTCATCCATACACACCTTCACTGGTGCTCTTCACGATCACGCATACGTACACACACACACACACACACACACACACACACACACACACACACACACACACACACACACACACACACACACACACACACACACACACACACACACACACACACACACACACACACACACACACACACACACACACACACACACACACACACTCTACTGGCACCTCACACATGCACTCACTCATTACCATGCACACACCATATACGCTGCTGACATGATTGATTGATTATAGTGATAATATTAGCATTCAATGTTGATTTATTGCTTATTACGATAATTATTACCATTAGTATTTCGCCTGCTACCAGTCACTTTAATTCCAATATACTGTACATGTACATTCCTTCCTCGTTCACTCTAGTAACCTCTGCACAGCGTAATAACGGTACTGACACTGCAGTCACCTGTATTTAAGACCTGTACATAGCTGCATTCTAGTTTATTTTCTTTTTATTCACTTACCTACAGTTTGTTGTTCCTTCATTGTGCATTGTTTGGAAAGAGCTCGCAAGTTAAGTATTTCACTGTACTGTTTTAAACCAGCTGTATCCTGTGCATGTGACAATACAACTTGAAACTGAAACGAACAATGTACCCAGTAAGCTAAATGACGTTGAAAAGATGCTTGGAAGACTTGCTTTCCGGATGTTGAAAAGACGTCTGCGTTTTTGCAAACTTGTCAAACGTAGACGTCTTTGATTGGTTCAGATTTGATCCGGACCTGCTTGTCAAAACGGAGTCATGTGACTCTGACTCAGCAACACGTAAGACACGGAAGACACACACACACACACACACGGACACACGCACACACCTGTTCCTATTTAAAAAAGCATTCCTTGTTTTCAACAAATAAAAATGTATTCAACGCAAATGTATAGAGCTTTACTTTTCCTCGCTTTATCAAAATATCTCATTTTCATCCAAATATCAGATTGTATCAGGTAGCTTGTTTTTAAGTATTGATATGATGATTTGAGTTGAGTAAGAACTACAACCACAAAGCAAATGTTAAACTATGCCCCCGGGATGGGGCTGGTCACACGTGGACAGTGTGTTTAATGGCTTACACTGTAACTCCATGTTGGAGTAAGATATGAGAATTAAAAGGGTCCCATTTCAACCCACGACCTTGGTCTTTCTCCTAATATTGAAAATTGTCTTGTAACATACTGGTGCTGAGAAATACATTAACTATTAAGAAGTGTGACAACCAACCCCCGTCTCCCCTATATGAAAACAGTCAGTATTCCACATTTTTTGCCTTGTTCAACTATGATCACCCCTCTCTCTCTCCATTTCCCCGAGTTTGGAACACATGAAGGCATTAACTTTTAAAGTGAATACTGCATATTTCTCCCCAAATAATTGAAAAAGCACAGTAGGGGGTTCTTATATAAGGCTAGAGCGCTGAGAGCTCCACACAGAAACCAAAGCTACTGTCATCCACCCCCAGTAGACCAGCCAAGGCAGAGATTCAACTCAGGGGCATCTAACTTCTAACTCTCTCTCTCTCTCCTCTCTCTCTCTCTCTAGTTCTCTCATTCTCTCACTCGCTCTTTCTCTCTCTTAAAAGTCCAAACATAAAAGACAGAGATATTCTGCAAAAGCACAAGAACTTTAAGCGTCTGTTTGTTAGCTTTAACACTGCAGTCCCCTGCCCTAACCTTACTTCAAGTCGAGCAAAATACATTAGGGAGACAAACCAAACCCAGTGATGTTCTGTCCTCCTCCACAAATGTAGAAGCCTGTATTCCTCATTCCCCCTGTTGTGTAACTCCATTGTGGATGCAGCTTGTCTGCCTCCACATGTTAAAGCAGCTGGAAGGCCGGGCCTATCTAACTGTCGTGTCAAACTAAGTGAATGTCATTTCAAAGTGACATTTGTTGGTTTATGATGCCGATGTGTTATTTGATGCCCTTTATACTGAATCTTAACGATTTATTCAATGAAAAATGTACACCATGTAGAAATTGGTAATTCTTCATCCATATGAATTTAGATTATGAATGTGTGTGCCCTAAGCAAAAAGATGTACTCACCCCCTAGGTGAGCAAAAAAAGTATTCACCCCCTAGGCAATTTTCCTATTTTATTGCCTTACAACCTGGAATTAAAATAGATTTTTTTGGGGGTATGAATCATTTGATTTACACAACATGCCTACCACTTTGAAGATGCAAAATATTTTTTATTGTGAAACAAATAAGAAATAAGATCATCTCAACCCGGCACAGCCAGAAGAGGACGGGCCACTCCTCATAGCCGGTTTCCTCTCTAGGTTTCTTCCTAGGTTCTGGCCTTTCTAAGGGGTTTTTCCTAGCCACTGTGCTTCTACTCCCGCATTGCTTGCTGTTTGGGGTTTTAGGCCGGGTTTCTGTACAGCACTTTGTGATATCAGCTGATGTGACATCAATGATGATAAATATATTTGATTGATTGAAGACAAACTGCGTAACTATTCACCCCCCAAATTGGATTGAGGTCTGGGCTTTGACTAGGCCATTCCAAGACATATTAAATGTTTCCCCTTAAACCACTCGAGTGTTGCTTTAGCAGTATGCTTAGGGTCATTGTCCTGCTGGAAGGTGAACCTCCGTCCCAGTCTCAAATCTCTGGAAGCCTGAAACAGGTTTCCCTCAAGAATTCCCCTGTATTTAGCGCCATCCATCATTCCTTCAATTTTGACCAGTTTCCCAATCCCTGCCGATGAAAAACATCCCCACAGCATGATGCTGCCACCACCCTGCTTCACTGTGGAGATGGTGTTCTCAGGATGATGAGAGGTGTTGGGTTTGCGCTAGACATAGCATTTTCCTTGATGGCCAAAAAGCTCAATTTTAGTCTCATCTGACCAGAGCACCTTCTTCCATATGTTTGGGAAGTCTCCCACTTGCCTTTTGGTGAAAACCAAACTTGCTTATTTTTTACTTTAAGCTTTTTTTCTGGCCACTCTTCCGTAAAGCCCAGCTCTGTAGACCTCTGTGGAGCTTTGCAGCTCCTTCAGGGTTATCTTGGGTCTCTTTGTTGCCTCTCTGATGAATGCTCTTCTTGCCTGGTCCGTGAGTTTTGGTGGGCGGCCCTCTCTTGGCAGGTGTGTTGTGGTGCCATATTCTTTCCATTTTTTAATAATGGATTTAATGGTGCTCCGTGGGATATTCAAAGTTTCGGTTATCTTTTAATGTCCCAACCCCGATCTGTACTTCTCCACAACTTTGTCCCTGACCTGTTTGGAGAGCTCCTTGGTCTTCATGGTGCCCCTTGCTTGGTGGTGTCCCTTGCTTAATGATGGTGCAGACTCTGGGGCCTTTCAGAACAGGTGTATATACAGTGAGGCAAAAAAGTATTTCGTCAGCCACCAATTGTGCAAGTTCTCCCACTTAAAAAGATGAGAGAGGCCTGTAATTTTCATCATATGTACACTTCAACTATGACAGACAAAATGAGAAAAAAAATTCCAGAAAATCACATTGTAGGATTTTTTATGAATTTATTTGCAAATTATGGTGGAAAATAAGTATTTGGTCACCTACAAACAAGCAAGATTTCTGGCTCTCACAGACCTGTAACTTCTTCTTTAAGAGGCTCCTCTGTCCTCCACTCGTTACCTGTATTAATGGCACCTGTTTGAACGCCAAGGTGGATGAATACTTTTGCAAGTCACTGTACCCCCCTGCCAAACGTACACTCCCTGAACCGTATCATCTGCTTTCTCCAGGTACTCTAGCGCCTACACACATTTCTATTCTCCCATACAGCTACATCTTCAGCAGTGCTGGTGCTGTGTGCTCCGATAGAAGGAGGGGAATTATGATTTCTTTTTTTGGGACAACAAAAGCACCTCATTTATCAGAGGGGCTGTCTGCAGCCAGGCCTGCCAGTGTCATAACAGAGCCATCCAGGCCATAAACCCAGGTGAAAAATATAGCGCTGCACTATGGACCACAGCAAGTCATTATTTCCCCATCCACTGACAATAAAACCAAAATCAAAAGAGATATAAACAAGGGCTCCTGCTCTTTTTCTCCTCCAGGAGAATTTCATTCGCTCACGTATCGTTGACCTTGGGAGCACACTGTGTTCTATTACACTGACATGGCTATAGGGAGCACAGTGTGTGGGGTTCATTATACCTCACTGTCGCCGGAAGATGACATCACACCCTACCGTGGAGTTGTATTGTGGGAAATCATTATTCAAGGGAATGTTACTAACAATTAGGTTAATATATATTTAACGTCTCACATCAATATTGATAAAAATTGGAACCACTTATTTCACATTTTGTTTATTACGAGATTTCACTTGTTTCACCGACATAAATAATAAATAAAACAAAAAATGTTAACATAAAATTGTTATATAACACTAGCATTATCTTACGCAACACTATCCTAGGTCCATGCATCAGAAACAGTGTATTTGAGAGGATTATACAAATGCTATATTAGTGATAAATAATATATATTCCCCCTCAGAGAGAGATTGTCATGTTTTGTCTTTGATCTTCATGTCTTGTCCCTGTGCTTCCCTCTGCTGGTCTTATTAGGTTCTTTCCCTCTTTCTATTCCTCTCTCTCCTCCTCCCTCTCTCCCTCCCCCGCTCTCTCTCTCTATCGTTCCGTTCCTGCTCCCAGCTGTTTCTCTTTCTCCTAACGACCTCATTTACTCTTTCACACCTGTCCCCTATTTTGCCCTCTGATTTGAGTCCCTATTTCTCCCTCTGTTTTCTGCTTCTGTCTTTGTCGGATTCTTGTTTGATGTTTGCTGTTCTGTGTCCTTGTTCCGCCCTATCGTGTTTTTGCCTTCATCAGATGCTGCGTGTGAGCAGGTGTCTAGTGGTCGCGTCTCCAGTCGTTCATCTCTACTGACGAGAGGATTTCAGTTTTCCTGTTTTGTTTTTACCTTAGATATATCAGGAGTATCGTTTTTGTCTAAGACTGGAATAAAGACTCTGTTTCTATTTCGTCGCTTTTGGGTCCTCCTTCATCAGCATAACAGAAGAATCCGACCAAGAATGGACCCAGCGACTACGGATTCTCTCTACACTACCGTCAAGTTCCAGGGAGCAATGCTCGGCAGACACGAGCAGGAATTGTCTGCTGCTCGTCAGGCCGTTGAGACCCTGGCCGCTCAGGTTTCCGATCTCTCAGGACAGTTTCAGAGTCTTCGTCTCGTACCACAAGCTACTTCCTGGTCTTCCGAGTCTCCGGAACCCAGGGTTAATAATCCACCATGTTACTCTGGACAGCCCACTGAGTGTCGCTCCTTTCTCACCCAGTGTGATATTGTGTTCTCTCTCCAGCCCAACACATACTCTGGAGAGAGAGCTCGGATCGCTTACGTCATATCACTCCTTACTGGGCGGGCTCGGGAGTGGGGCACAGCTATCTGGGAGGCAAGGGCTGAGTGTTCTGACGTTTATCAGAACTTTAAGGAGGAGATGATACGGGTCTTTGATCGTTCAGTTTTTGGGAAGGAGGCTTCCAGGGGTCTGGCTTCCCTATGTCAAGGTGATCGATCCATAACGGATTACTCTATAGAGTTTCGTACTCTTGCTGCATCCAGTGACTGGAACGAGCCGGCGTTGCTCGCTCGTTTTCTGGAGGGACTCCACGCTGAGGTTAAGGATGAGATTCTCTCCCGGGAGGTTCCTTCCAGCGTGGACTCGTTGATTGCACTCGCCATCCGCATAGAACGACGGGTAGATCTTCGTCACCGAGCTCGGGGAAGAGAGCTCGCGTCAGCGGGGCTTCCCTTCTCCGCATCTCGACCATCTCCTTCCATCGGCTCAGAGACTGAGCCCATGCAGCTGGGAGGTGTTCACATCTCGACTAAGGAGAGGGAACGGAGAATCACCAACCGCCTTTGCTTCTATTGCGGTTCTGCTGGACATTTTGTCATGTCATGTCCAGTTAAAGGTCAGAGATCATCAGTAAGCGGAGGGCTACTGGTGAGCGCTACTACTCAGGTCTCTCCATCAAGTTCCTGTACTACCTTGTCGGTCCATCTACGCTGGACCGGGTCGGCTGCTTCCTGCAGTGCCTTGATAGACTCTGGGGCTGAGGGTTGTTTTATGGACGAAGCATGGGCTCGGAAACATGACATTCCTCTCAGAGAGTTAGGGAGGATCACACCCATGTTCGCCTTAGATGGTAGTTCTCTCCCCAGTATCAGATATGAGACACTACCTTTAACCCTCACAGTATCTGGTAACCACAGTGAGACCATTTCTTTTTTGATTTTTTGTTCACCTGTTACACCTGTTGTTTTGGGTCATCCCTGGCTAGTATGTCATAATCCTTCTATTAATTGGTCTAGTAATTCTATCCTATCCTGGAACGTTTCTTGTCATGTGAAGTGTTTAATGTCTGCTATTCCTCCTGTTTCTTCTGTCCCCTCTACTCAGGAGGAGCCTGGTGATGTGACAGGAGTGCCGGAGGAACATCATGATCTGCGCACGGTCTTCAGTCGGTCCAGAGCCAACTCTCTTCCTCCTCACCGGTCGTATGATTGTTGTATTGATCTCCATCCGGGGACCACTTCTCCTCGGGGTAGATTATTCTCTCTGTCGGCTTCCGAACGTAAGGCTCTCGATGATTATCTGTCTGCTGAAGGCATTCAGATGGATCCCGCTAAGGTCCAGGATGTCAGCGATTGGCCTGTTCCTAAGTCACGTGTCGAGTTACAGCGCTTTCTCGGTTTCGCTAATTTCTATCGGCGTTTCATTCGTAATTTCGGTCAAGTGGCTGCTCCTCTCACAGCTCTGACTTCTGTCAAGTCTTGCTTTAAGTGGTCTGGTTCCGCCCAGGGAGCTTTTGATCTCCTCAAGAAGCGTGTTACATCCGCCCCTATCCTTGTTACTCCTGACGTCACTAAACAATTCATTGTCGAGGTTGACGCTTCAGAGGTGGGCGTGGGAGCCATTCTGTCCCAGCGCTTCCAGTCTGACGATAAGGTCCGTCCCTGCGCTTACTTTTCTCATCGATTGTCGCCATCGGAACCCGAGGGGATTCTCCCTGAAGGGCGTGTTGTCGGGTTGACTGTCTGGGGAATTGAGAGACAGGTAAAGCAAGCACTCACTCACACTGCGTCGCCGCGCGCTTGTCCTAGTAACCTTCTGTTCGTTCCTGTCTCTATTCGTCTGGCTGTTCTTCAGTGGGCTCATTCTGCCAAGTTAGCTGGTCACCCCGGCGTTCGGGGTACGCTTGCTTCTATTCGCCAGCGGTTTTGGTGGCCTACTCAGGAGCGGGACACGCGCCGTTTCGTGGCTGCTTGTCCGGACTGCGCGCAGACTAAGTCAGGTAACTCTCCTCATGCCGGTCGTCTTAGACCGCTTCCCATTCCTTCTCGACCATGGTCTCAGATCGCCTTAGACTTTAGTACCGGTCTGCCTTCGTCTGCGGGGAGGACTGTGAGAGCCGCCAATAAACGTAGGATTAAGAGTCCTAGGTATTGTCGCGGTCAGAGTGTGGCTTTCCACTCGTAACCTTTCCCTTACGACAGCTTCTCGCAAGTTGACTCCGCGGTTCATTGGTCCGTTTCGTGTCTCTCAGGTCGTTAATCCAGTCGCTGTGCGACTGCTTCTTCCGCGACATCTTCGTCGCGTCCACCCTGTCTTCCATGTCTCTTGTGTCAAGCCTTTTCTTCGCGCCCCCGTTCGTCTTCCCTCCCCCCCTCCCGTCCTTGTCGAGGGCGCACCTATTTACAAGGAACGGAGGATCATGGACATGCGTTCTCAGGGACGTGGTCAACAGTACTTAGTGGATGGGGAGGGTTTCGGTCCTGAGGAGAGGAGTTGGGTTCCATCTCGGGACGTGCTGGACCGTTCGTTGATTGATGATTTCCTTCGTCGCCGCCAGGGTTCCTCCTCGAGTGCGCCAGGAGGCGCTTGGTGAGTGGGGGGGTACTGTCATGTTTTGTCTTTGATCTTCATGTCTTGTCCCTGTGCTTCCCTCTGCTGGTCTTATTAGGTTCTTTCCCTCTTTCTATTCCTCTCTCTCCTCCTCCCTCTCTCCCTCCCCCGCTCTCTCTCTCTATCGTTCCGTTCCTGCTCCCAGCTGTTTCTCTTTCTCCTAACGACCTCATTTACTCTTTCACACCTGTCCCCTATTTTGCCCTCTGATTTGAGTCCCTATTTCTCCCTCTGTTTTCTGCTTCTGTCTTTGTCGGATTCTTGTTTGATGTTTGCTGTTCTGTGTCCTTGTTCCGCCCTATCGTGTTTTTGCCTTCATCAGATGCTGCGTGTGAGCAGGTGTCTAGTGGTCGCGTCTCCAGTCGTTCATCTCTACTGACGAGAGGATTTCAGTTTTCCTGTTTTGTTTTTACCTTAGATATATCAGGAGTATCGTTTTTGTCTAAGACTGGAATAAAGACTCTGTTTCTATTTCGTCGCTTTTGGGTCCTCCTTCATCAGCATAACAGAGATAATGAAATGCATTTGTTTGCCGAGCCAGCATCCAACAGGTGACATCAATGGCATTAGATAGCAAGGCCAGGGAGCAAGGGAGCTATCCTTAGGGCTCTGTATCCATGGCAACAAACAAGGAGTAGGCTAGATGTCAGGGCAGCATCACTAAATTACCCATTAAAGAAGGCAGGAGAGGGAGAGAGGGGAAACTGGTCAGGGCACCAGAGGCTAATGGGGAGATATGGCAAATGCACACATACACATACTAATATACACACATGTACACTCACGCAAATACACACGCATACGTATACGCGCGCACACACGCGCGCGCTGACAAACGTACATAGACGTGCACACACGCGCACACACACACAACAGGAAGAGTAAATGGCTTAATAAAGGTGCCCTTTCACAGAGGTTACTCATGAATGCGAGGAGATGTATTTATAGCATCCCCCCCTATGAGACCCTCTCACACATTCATGCCATTTCAGAGCGAGAGAGCGCAAAAGAGAGAGAGAGAGAGAGAAACACACCGGGATCAGGAAGGAGCGAGAGTGACCGAGATAGCTAGCGAGAGAGAAAAAAAGGAACCGGTCATGCTATTAGCCGTCACTTTTATCCAGACACCTCGGCCGTGCTTCTTAGCCTGTGTTACTGAATGAAATAATACATCCACATGTAAATAGATGAATAATCCTGCATGGCGTAGGCCTCCTGCCCTCCTCCTGCCTGCCTCTAAGACGGCGGTACATTTGCATCACACGTGAGTGTGAGGCACATTGGTCCTGGGGGACGCCTCTGATAACCACTTCACCTTCTACTAGGCTTTCATTGCGGAGTGTCAGCTATCTACATCACATCTTCATTCTGGCTGGCCCGCCGATAGGCTCCCTGGATCCACCACTGCTGCTGTGTGTTGGAGGGGAAAGAGAAGGAGAGGGAGGAGGATGCATGCAGTAGACGGACAGAGAGACAGACGAACTGGACAGACACAGAGACGCAATGAATGCAGTTATTAAATAGTTTCAGCTCCGAAAGAGGCCTATTCTAGCGCCATTATAAAGGGAACAATTTCTCCCCACTGATCGGCCTGTCTCCTTTCTCCTCTCTTACTTTGATCTGGCAGCATATTGCCGTAATGTGTCCTATTCAATAGCAGAATCTGGGGCAATGTTAATGCTTTTGTACCTCACCACTGCTCCACTTCTCCCTCACTGTTTAAAAATAGCTGTTAATTATAAGTGCAGTTTAAATGTCTCCAGTGACCCAGAAAGGCAGGTTGGAGTGAGAGGGACTGTACATCTCCCGTTCAAAAGAGCCTAAACACTTTTTTTCCTCCCCTTCAATCTCTCTTTCTCCCTCCCTCTTTGTCTTCGTCTTCCTGCTCTCCCCTCTTTTCTCTCCTTTCTTCGTGTCTTCCCCCATGTCTCTTTCTCCGCGGCAGTTCTTTGCCTCAGTGGGAGAGGCGGGGAGGAGGATTCAAGTGTTTCTCGCTCCAGCGGAGAGAGAGAAGTAGAAGACGTTGGAGACCGACGTGAAAGGCGCTGCTGGTGTCTGTAGATTGGGTGTGTCATACAATGACTTTCTATCGAACTCCTCTTCTCTCCCAGAGTCAGTGGGGTGTTGCGATGAAGGCTTGTGACGGTAGGTAGAGTGGAGCAGAGCAGGGCAGTACAGTGCATGGTACCTGTGGGGAGGTGTGCTCAGGGACCTGAGGTTTGCACCTGAGGGTGCTGGCTGTGTTATAAAGAAAGCATGCATCAGGCCTGTGATGTGAGGCTTATGTGCTCTGGTGTCTCCCTCTCTCTAACTCTGTCTAACGGCTCACCTGGAGGCATGTACAGGCATGCAATTCATCCCTTAGGAGGCACACAAAACACTACGCAGGTGCAACCCGAGACCCCCTACTGTCAAAATCTGTGCTCCTGCATATCGAGCATGGCCCCACACTCCCCTAGCACCTCCCTCCTCCCCCCTACGCCCCATCTACCCCCTAAACCTGCTGCATCGCCCTAGGCTCCAGATCCCCCTCCTAGTCCCACTCTTTAATTGTCAATGAACGACTGGCTCATTTACCCTGTGCCACCAGTGTGCTAACCATGCCATATAAGGATGGGTGGTGTCTTCCAGGGAGAAAAGCTCACTAAAGTACAGTACAGTCAGTATAGCACCAGGGTTGAGTGGAATAAAGTTAGGGTAGAACAGAATAGAATCGAAGACCATAGAGTGGAATAGTATAGAATCGAAGACAATAGAGTAGAATAGTATAGAACCAAAGACAATAAAGTAGAATTACACTCTTCGAAAAAAGGGTTCCATAATGGTTCTTTGGCTGTCCCCATAGGAGAACCCTTTTGGCTCCATTTAGAACCATTTTGGGTTCCAGGTAAAAAGGTTTTGGGTACTATTTAGAAACCCTCTGTGGAAAGGGTTCTACATGGAACCAAAAGGGTTTTTACCTAAAACCAAAATCTTCAACGGGTTCTCCTATGGGGACAGCTGAATATACATTTTAGGTTCTAGATCACCTTTTTTCCCCCGAAGATTGTAGTAGCGAAACAAAGACAATAGAATATAATTGAGAAGGTGAGCTTAGAAAGATGGTCAAGCAGAGACATGAATATGGTTAGTTCACTGGGAAGTCAATCAGACTAGCTAAAGTCAGTGAGGTACAGCTCTAGTGTGACATGGCTGAGCAGCCGGACCTGTTTTCTTGTGTTAATGTGACACGTGCGTCACTGAGCCGAGGCCCACACTGCTGGCCACGGGGTCAGGGCGGCACAGACGGACGGTATGTCTACATGGCTGCAGAACGAGGCTAACTTAGAAACATCTGAAGGTGGTGGTGGCTTGTAAATAAAGCTGTGCTGTGGCCCTGCACCACTTATTTAGCCTGGGGGTCAGAGTTGAAGCCCTAACTCAGCCACTGGCCAATAGACAGAGACATCTCAGTTCCTAGGGCATGACGGTACTAATGATGCCACAGAACAGGAAATGTACACACATTATTGATAAGTTAGTTACTTAGTAACTAAAGTATTATAAGTTATCACACTAATAACTTATCATACTGATGTTATATGTAAACTAAAACACAGCGGAATTCTTCATTGTGAGGGCCAACTGACTAACTGTAACTCCACACCATCAGCACCATCCAATCTCATATTTGAGCTATTCTTCTATTCTCTATCGGTAGCTTTTCTCTCCTTATCACAAACTCTCCAAATCCTGCAAAGAATGACATGGAAATGATTAGCAACACTGGGGAGAGAATATGGAAATATTTAGCATAGCATGATAATTATTCAAAGCCAATTAGCTATTCTGCACCTCGCCACTAATACCCTTATCGCCTGCTCTCGCTCTCTCTCTAAATCTAAAGGTGTACTTTTCTGAACCTGCCTCTATCCATTTGACACGCTTTCCAGCTGTGTACCCTCCATGATAACTGTGAAAGATAAGGTACATCTCACTGCTTTAATATCATTATACTCCTACGTATGGCTGTTACGTTGATTTAGTCTTTCCATGTATTCTTTCTCTTTCTGCTCTCAGTCCTGATGTGTGGTTGTGGTACTTTTACATTGTGACAAGTGAACATATATATATATATGTGTGTGTGTACCCACAGTGCCTTCCGGAAGTGTTCAGACCCATTGACTTTTTCCACAATTTGTTACGTTACAGCCTTATTCTAAAATGGATTTAAAAAGAAATTCCTCAGCAATCTATTAACAATACCCCATAATGAAAAAGAAAAAGCAGGTCTTCATTTTTTTGTGCAAAAAAAAATAATAAAAAAATAAAATGTATTTGCATAAGTATTCAGACTCTTTGCTATGAGACTAGAAATTGAGCTCAGGTGCATCCTGTTCCCATTGATCATCCTTGAGATGCTTCTACAACTTGATTGGAGTCCACCCGTGGTAAATTAAATTGATTGGACATGATTTGGAAAGGCATACACCTGTCTATATAAGGTCCCACAATTGACAGTGCATGATCGAGAAAAAACCAAGCCATGAGGTTGAGGGAATTGTCCGTAGAGCTCCGAGACAGGAATTTGTTGAGGCACAGATCTGGGGAAGGGTACCAAAAAATGTCTGCAGCATTGAAGGTTCCCAAGAAAACAGTGGCCATCATTCTTAAATGGAATACGTTTGGGACCACCAAGAGTCTTCCTAGAGCTGGCCGCCCGGCCAAACTCAGAAATCAGGGAAGAAGGGTGTTGGTCAGGGAGGTGACCAAGCACCCAATGGTCACTCTGACAGAGCTCCAGAGTTCCTCTGTGGAGATGGGAGAAACTTCCAGAAGGACAACCATCTCTGCAGCACTCCACCAATCAGGCTTTTATGTTAGAGTGGCCAGATGGAAGCCACTCCTCAGTAAAAGGCCCATTACAGCCCAATTGTAGTTTGCCAAAAGGCACCTAAAGACTCTCAGACCATGAGAAACAATGTCCTTGAGTGGCCCAGCCATAGCCCGGATTTGAACCCAATCGAACATCTCTGGAGTGACCTGAAAATAGCTATGCAGCGACACTCCCCGTCCATCCTGATTAAGCTTGAGAGGATCTGCAGAGAATAATGGAATAAACTCCCCAAATACAGGTGTGTCAAGCTTGTAGCGTCATACCTAAGAAGACTTGAGGCTGTCATCGCTGCCAAAGGTGCTTCGGCAAATTACCAATTAAACGGTCTGAATACGTATGTAAATGTGATATTCCTTTACAAAGATGTATAAAAACCTGTTTTGCTTTGTCATTATGGGGTATTCTGTTTAGATTGATTAGGGGGAAAAATCATTTTAATCAATTTTAGAATAAGGCTGTAAACTAAAAAAAAATGGAAAAGGTCAAGGGGTCTGAATACTTTCCGAAGGCACTGTATATGCAGTGGTGTAAAATACTTATGTAAAAATACTTTAAAGTACTTCTTAAGTAGTTGTTTGGGGTATCTACGCTTTACTATATATATATATATTTTTACTTGTACTTTTACTTCACTACATTCCAAAATAAAATAATGTACTTTTTACTCAATACATTTTCCCTGACACCCAAAAGTACTTGTTACATTTTGACAGGAAAATGGTCCAATTCATGCACTTATCCCTGGTCATCCCTACTGCCTCTGATCATGCCGACTCCCTAAACACAAATGCTTTGTTTGTAAATGATGTCTGAGTGTTGGAGTGTGCCCCTGGCTATCCATCAACAATAAAACAATTAAAAAGAGGGCGGTCTGTATTGCTTAATAAGGAATTTGAAATTATTTATACTTTTACTTTTATTACTTCAGTATATTTTAGCAATTCCATTTCCTTTTGATACTTAAGTATATTTAAAACAAAATACTTTTAGACTTTTCCTCAAGTAGTATTTTACTTGGTGACTTTCCCTTTTACTTTAATCATTTTCTATTAATTTTTATTTTTTTATTTTTTTATTTTACCAGGTAAGTTGACTGAGAACACGTTCTCATTTGCAGCAACGACCTGGGGAATAGTTACAGGGGAGAGGAGGGGGATGAATGAGCCAATTGTAAACAGGGGATTATTAGGTGACCTTGATGGTTTGAGGGCCAGATTGGGAATTTAGCCAGGACACCGGGGTTAACACCCCTACTCTTACGATAAGTGCCATGGGATCTTTAATGACCTCAGAGAGTCAGGACACCCGTTTAACGTCCCATCCGAAAGACGGCACCCTACACAGGGCAGTGTCCCCAATCACTGCCCTGGGGCATTGGGATATTTTTTTTTTTTTAGACCAGAGGAAAGAGTGCCTCCTACTGGCCCTCCAACACCACTTCCAGCAGCATCTGGTCTCCCATCCAGGGACTGACCAGGACCAACCCTGCTTAGCTTCAGAAGCAAGCCAGCAGTGGTATGCAGGGTGGTATGCTGCTGGTTAAGGTATCTTTACTTTTACTTAAGTAAGAAAGTTCAGTATTTTTTCCACCTAAAGGCTTTTCTAATGATCAATTAGCCTTTTAAAATGATAATCTTGGATTAGGTAACACAACGTGCCATTGGAACACAGGAGTGATGGTTGCTGATAATGGGCCTCTGTACGCCTATGTAGATATTCTGTTAAAAATCAGCCGTTTCCAGCTACAATAGTCTGTTACAATATTAACAATGTTTACACTGTATTTCTGATCAATTGGATGTTATTTTAATGGACAAATGTGATTTTCTTTCAAAAACAAGAACATTTGTAAGTGACCCCAAATTTTTGAACGGTAGTATATATATATATATACACAATGAACACATCCTAGTTTGGGGTCACTTACAAATGTTCTTGTTTTTATATATATATATATATATATATATATATATACAGTATATATATATATACAGTATATATATATACAATGAACACATCCTTCTGCACAGGCCTACAAACTGCATGGAATGAATGGTGACATCTCATTGGTCAACTAAACCTTGGCTGAATATAATGATAAACCCCCCCAAATGATACATTTAATTCCAAAAACTACAAAAGATTTTTTTTAAAGAACTAAATAAATATATTGAGAGAAAAATATTGATTTTAGCGTGCTTGCGGGCCATTGACAAAACAGTCTTTGGTGAGCAGCGTAAGCCTTGTCTTGTGTATATGATAAGCACCCCGCAACAAACTCTAGGAGGCAGGTTGTTACTCTAGATTGACGTCCTGTCTGAACCTGTGATCTCTCTACGGTATGTGTGTCTATCGTCTGCCCTCTAATGACATTATGTACAAGGAAGAGGAGAGTCAAGTGTTGATCCAGCTACGTAATGTGGTCCCATTCAATGCGGGACAGGCCTCTCTCTCACTGAGAAATAAGGTGGATGTTTTGGTTCGTCCACGGGCGAGGCAGTATTGACAGAAGTGAGAGGCAAGAGTTGTCTTCGGTAGCATGGTCCTGACAGTATATCCAGTGGCTTGCGAAAGTATTCATCCCTCTTGGCATTTTTCCAATTTTGTTGCCTTACAACCTGGAATTAAAATAGATTTTTGGGGTTTGTATCATTTGATTTACATAACATGCCTACCACTTTGAAGATGCAAAATATTTTTCATTGTGAAACAAACAAGAAATAAGACAAAAAACGGAAAACTTGAGCGTGCATAACTAATTCACTCCCCCAAAGTCAATACTTTGTAGAGCCACCTTTTGCAGCAATTACAGCCACAAGTATCTTGGGGTATGTCTCTATAAGCTTGGCACATCTAGCCACTGGGATCTTTGCCCATTCTTCAAGGCAAAACTTATCCAGCTCCTTCAAGTTGGATGGGTTCCGCTGGTGTACAGCAATCTTTAAGTCATACCACAGATTCTCAATTGGATTGAGGTCTGGGCTTTGACTAGGCCATTCCAAGACATATGAAACGTTTCCCCTTAAACCACTCGAGTGTTACTGTAGCAGTATGTTTAGGGTCATTGTCTTGCTGGAAGGTGAACCTCCGTCCCAGTCTCAAATCTCTGGAAGACTGAAACAGGTTTCCCTCAGGAGTTCCCCTGTATTTAGCGCCATCCATCATTCCTTCAATTCTGACCAGTTTCCCAGTCCCTGCCGATGAAAAACATACCCACAGCATGATGCTGCCACCACCATGCTTCACTGTGGAGATGGTGTTCTCGAGATGATGAGAGGTGTTGGGTTTGCGCCAGACATAGCGTTTTCCTTGATGGCCAAAAAGCTACATTTTAGTCTCATCTGACCAGAGTACCTTCTTCCATATGTTTGGGAAGTCTCCCACGTGCCTTTTAGTGAAAATCAAACTTGCTTATTTTTTACTTTAAGCTTTTTTTCTGGCCACACTTCTGTAAAGCCCAGCTCTGTTGAGTGTACGGCTTAAAGTGGTGCTTTTTTCACCAATTTGGACTATTTTGTGTCTGTCCATTACATGAAATCCAAATAAAATCTATTTAAATTACAGGTTGTAATGCAACAAAATAGGAAAAACGCCAAGGGGGAAGAATACTTTTGCAAAGCACTGTAAAGTGCTAGATGCTTATCTTGGGTCAGTTTTGCCTTTTTCCTACTATTGGTTAAGGTTACGAATGCGGGGGGGGGGGGGGGGGGGTGATAAAAGAGTGGGTCACTTAATGATAATGACAACCCTCCTGGTTCCTCCACACCTCATCCTGTCTGCTGGGAAATGATGAATCAGAGTGTGCACCTTGCTTTGTTCCCCCCTTCCCTGCACCAGTACACCCACCCAGTCATGCCCCTTCAACCCTCAGACAGTGGCCTCTCTGGGGGGGGGAACATGAGTCAGCAGACCAGGCCAAGGGACCAGCAGGCTGGGAAACAGGGCTGCTCTGTTCTCCTCTAAGACCCACATTAGGATGGACTACAGACAACCAGGGTACCCATGTGTGTGTGTGTGTGTGTGTGTGTGTGTGTGTGTGTGTGTGTGTGTGTGTGTGTGTGTGTGTGTGTGTGTGTGTGTGTGTGTGTGTGTGTGTGTGTGTGTGTGTGTGTGTGTGTGTTCCTCTTTTTTCAACAATACGACATCTGAGGAATCCTGCTTCCCATAAAATACTGTCAGTTATTATACTATACTGGTCCGGTATCAATATGGATGTGTCATTATTGATTCATCAAATAGACAAACAAGTAATAAATCCATTAGGTGGCTAATTGATGCCAGAGAGTTGATGACCAGGGGTAACTGCGTTAGCTATACTATGAATGCCTATGACATTTCCATTGATGGCTAAATATGTTAGTTTGCTATCCACCTGGGATAAAACATGTGACTAAAGTAAATAAATATCATCCCTTGGTCTTCAGGATACATTTAATGGAAGATTGATGCAGTATCTATGCCATTTCCGTGTAATGAGTTCAATATGCGCGACGTCCACCAATACATAAGGTCAGATGGTATCATATGCATCACATGTCGTCTGCCAATGTACAATCGTCGCCAACGGCACCCGCTCTGTATTAAATGCAGTTCCTCATGAAAGCAATTATGCTTTGACATGATCAGATTTGGTTTAAATGTGATTCGATTATATACAGATCCCCAATGTTTTGGCAACTTGACGATCGGTCCAATACAACCGTCACGGCAGGCCCTTCATCATCCAACACGATGGTCATCATACAACATAGCACAGCGCGATATGGCCCTATTACATATAATTACATTCCTCACATAGAGAAGGTGAATTAATGGGGAGGTTTTGTAACTACCTCTGATAGCGTAACATAACATAGCATAGCATCAGATACTTGGACAGAGCCAGCCAGCCAGCCAGCCAGATATCCACGCAGATAGCAGAGAATTGAATCTATGCCCTGCAACTCCCTTTCTACCGGGATAGACAGATGAGATGAAAGGGTGCAGATGAGATGAAAGAGAGAGATGCTGTTTAATGACCTTGATAAGACCAGGGACATGAACAGCCTTGGGAACAGACCCAGATGATGTGTCGCCGTGACAACAGCCAACGACGTGTTGGTGACACGAGCTGAGAAGCCTCAAGTTCTTGACTAGCGAGCTCCTCGCATTAGTGTTGTTGTTTGCCCGTGGCATAAGGGGTGATGGTGTGTGTGTGTGTGTGTGTGTGTGTGTGTGCGGGTGTGTGCGGGTGTGTGTGTGTGTGTGTGTGTGTGCGTGTGCGCGTGCGTGTGTGTGTGTGTGTGCGGGTGCACAGGGTAAAGTGCGAAGACGTCCCAGTCGAGGCCTTGCTCAGTGACAGAATGTGATATGAATCTAATGAGAGATAACCAACATGCAGATGAGGCAGCCTGGCCACAGTGAACTTTAATCAGCTTAACGGTGCTGATAGTTATCAGCTGTTTGAGGCAAACATCAAACACACCCAGACACACACTGAAAATGGAGAGGGATCAATGAGCATGCACAAACACAGGGAGACATATAGGCCTGCACACACTGGCATATGGGCGCATACTCTTTCACACGCTTGCTCACTCATTCCCTCACGTCAATACTAGCATAACCCTACTATGCCCAATACAATGGTTCATGCCTCATTCTAGGTGGCATGCTTGAGTGAGATAAACAGCGAGGATAGAAGTAGGAGAGAGAGGTGTGCAGGCCAGGAGGAGCAGTGAAGTTCAGAGGGTAATGTGTCAGCAGGGTAAACACTGTAGTGGTGCGGAGCAGGGTCTTTGGCAGGCAGGGGCAGTCAGTGAGGTAAGGGAGAAGTGGTTGCCTCTCTCGGAGCTCCCCACAGGGCTGCACTTGGACTATTATTATCTCTAGGAATCCAGAGCATTCAAAAGGGCCCAGGAGCCAACTGGTGGGCCACAGTAAAAGGCAGGCCTTGGAATAACACAGCTGCCCTTCAGACATCTTGCGAAGTGCCCTTCGTCTCAAACACACACATCAATTCACTGACCTTTCATGGGGGGGCTGTACACTCCCTGTATCCCAAATGACACCCTATTTCCTTAAAAGTGCACTACTTTTGATAGGGCTCTGGTTAAAAGTAGTGCACCACATAGGGAATAGGGTGCAATTTGGGATGTATACATATCCCCCTATAGGAAGAAGTCAATATTAGGGTGTAACTGTATCTATTGTATAGAATAGAATACAAGTGTGATTTTACGGTAACACTTTACTTTACACCCAGTGTCATAACACAATATGACATGGCCATAACCATGTCATAATATGTCATAATTGCTGACTTAACTTGTCATAACCTGTCATAATATGGTCCTAACACTGTAATGACCCATATATTTACACCTGTTGTGACATATTTAAGCAATAAGGTACGAGGGTGTGTGGTATATTGCCAATATACCATGGCTAAGGGCTGTTCTTAGGCACAACGCAACGCAGAGTAGCTGGATACAGTCCTTAGCTGTGGTATATTGGCAATATACCTCAAACCCCTGAGGTGCCTTATTACTATTATATACTGGTTACCAATGTAATTAGAGCAGGAAAAATACATTTTTGTTATACCCGTGATGTACAGTCTGATATACCACGGCTTTCAGCCAATCAACATTCAGGGATCGATATTTTATGTCTGGTTATGACACCTACACATGAAAAAAAAATCCCTGCGAAGACGTTTCTTCAATCCTTTGATGTTGTTATGAATTATTTACAGTCATGTTACTTTCATCATATTTTAAATAACTTGTAGAAAATGCACTTCATGGTACCGTCATGAAGTATTCTGAGCATCCTCTGTCACCTTACTTGGACTTAGAAAATACACTTTATGACACTGTCAAGAAGCATTATGACCATCATAATCATGTAAGCCAGATAGGCCTATCACGTACATGCCTTTATGTCAGTCATCAGTCACAAAGAGGGTGTCTTGTCCTGCTCCTGAAATCGGCTCCTGCATGTCTGACATCAACGTGTAGGTAATTACAATGATAATTTAACATGGTCAATAAAAAAGAAAAAATGATAACATCAAAATACCGTTAACATGTAGGCTATGGTGTAATGGAATGTTTTGCCTTGTGTGGTAGATTTTGTGGGTTATGACACTTTTATGTAGGGGTCATACCCAGCCGTAAAATTACACAATATATGTCACAACAAGTCTAAATATGTGTCATGACAGGTGTTATGACCATATTATGACAGGTTATTACAAGTTACGTCAGCTGTCATGACGTATTAGGACATGGTTGTGACCGGGTCATAACGTGTTATGACCCTGGGGGTCAAGTGAAGTATTACCGATTTCCTATCTATCTATCCATTCATATTTATTTAGCGACTTTTACATTCTCTGTCTTATTTGTATTCTATTTTGTATTCTAGCAGAGTTCATCATTCATGTGGACAACAGGAGTTGAACGTCAGTCAGCCTGTGCACTTTTCGTGTCCTCTTCATTGCTCTCTGTCTCTGTTTATCACTCTGTCTCTGTCTCCCTCCCTGGCTCCCATGACCCTTCCCAGACCACATCACACCCTGACATTTAACCACTAAGCCACCTATTTCAGTCGACTTATTCTGAAGCAAAGCTGTGCCAAGCCATCTTTATGGAAATCACCAGTCTGTATGTGTGCTCATTTGAATTAGGGCATGATGGGGGCTGCCAGCCAGGCCTAGTATTAGCCTTATGTCTCCTCGAGGTGAGTTAGAGGCTGGAGCACCCTGTTCTCATATTGGTGGCTCCAGCTTCGGTGCAAATATTCCCTGGCCCTCGTCCCCAATTGCATTCATCCAATGAAAACCTGTCTGTGTGTCTCATCAGGAGATGTTTTTGGACGTTTCCCTGCATCAAAGTCACACCACTTTGATATAGCTATTATCAATGGTCAAATAAATGAGAATAACTGAATCTGGCGGGGGAGGGGGGGGGGTGATGAAAGAGATCTTTGCAAGATATCTGAAGGCAGAACAAGGTGTAGAGTGGTAAAGAAAGTAAAGCCTGTGAGCAACGAGAAGAGAGGGCGATATAAAACAGACGGAAGCAAAAGAGTGCATGTTTAGTAGCACCTTCACTGTTCCCTTTCTGTCCCCTCAGAGTGCTCTCTAGTGTGTCTTGGCTCTAGGTTGGTAATAGTGCCCTGAGGTTTTTCTGGCCATGTGACCTGTTCCTGTAAAATCCCATATAGTCAATGGCTGACGTGTCTGTCTGTCTGTCTGTCTGTCTGTCTGTCTGTCTATCTGTCTGTCTGTCTGTCCGTCTCTCTGTCCGTCTGTCTGTCTGTCTGTCTGTCTGTCTGTCTGTCTGTGCTGTTGTCCATGGGAGCACAGCTGACAATCTCTCTCACTCCAACGATCTGACTCAGCATCCTGATACATCAAAAGACTGGCCAAGCAGGGCACTCACTCCTCTGTCCTCTCTTGCCCTTCTCCTCTCTCACTCCTCTCATCCCTCTCTCATCTCCCATAGCCCCTGACCGCGAGTGTGACTCTCACCCCTACATCTCCCCCCTCTCTCCTCCCGTTTCTCACTCACCAATCTCTCACCCTTCTCCCTGCCCTCACTCACCCCTCCCTCTCTGGCTGCTCTCACAAAGCACAGAGTCACAATTTCCATTACTGGTAAAATATTTGTATTTTTAGAGAGTAGCTCAGCTTGAGACTTCCTTGGAGGATCATGAATGCTATGAGCAATCACCAAAAGCAGTTTTTCACATGGGGACCAGCGAGGGGTGGGCTGTCGGAGGCTCTTGGTGACTGCACGGGCCGGGTGTCCCTCCTCCCTCACTCTTAGATCCCCTGACATGAGAACATAGATTGGGAATGGGCATGGGCCCATGCCAGAACACTCTGGGATGGACTCCAAGAACATATTTGTAGAGGGGAGAAGAGAGCGAGGAAACGGCCTGGTGTTGGTGAGAGGCAGAGGGGGAGAGGTAGACGGGAGTCAAAAGGGGGTGAGGTGAGGTTGAAGCGTAAAGCAGGGGTAATGGACAGGTAACGCTTGGGGTTCAAAAGCTCTGAGGGTGAGGTGTAAGTATGTGGACCCCCCCCAACCCCAGGGAGTAAAAAGAGGCAAAGGAAGGGTGAGGGTGAGTACTTCTTTGAGTAGAAATGCATTATTAGTAGTATCACTCAATATACCGTAGGACAACCTGGCTGGGTTTACTGAGGATTAGAGTGCAGTAATAGCAGCACATTAACCGTCCCTAGGGATATGAATCGTTCCTCTGAAATCTGCTCTGTGGACTACCCTGGAGGCTGGTGACCAGAGGTCGCATCTACAGAAGTAGTGCAAAGACACAACGTGTGCATGTGCACTGTGTTTGACGTGACATGTGTGTGTGTGTGTGTGTGTATACACTGAGTATACAAAACCTTATTAAGAACACCATGACATAGAGTGTCCAGGTGAATCCAGGTGAACGCTATGATCCTATGATGTCACTAGTTAAATCCACTTCAAATCAGTGTAGATGAAGGGGAAGAGACAGGCTAAAGAAGGATTTTTAAGCCTCGAGACAATTGAGACACGGTTTGTGTATGTGTGCCATTCAGAGGGTGAACGGGCAAGACAAAAGGTTGAAGTGCCTTCGAACGGGGTGTGGTAGTAGGTGCCAGGCGCACCGGTTTGAACGTGTCAAGCACAGTTTCCCGTGCGAATCAAGAAGGGTCCACCACCCAAAGGACATCCAGCTACGTGACACAACTGTTGATAAGCATTGGAGTCACCGGGGGCCAGCATCCCACGGTGGAACGCTCCACACCCCGTATTGAGTCTGTTCTGAGGGCAAAAGGGAGGGGTGGTGCAACTCGATATTAGGAAGGTGTTCTTAATGTTTGGCGTCCTCAGTGTATATGGAGTTCAGGTGTTTGCAGTGAGTAATGTATATCTCGCTATGTTGGGTCATGCATGTGTGTGTGTCCACCGGGTACTGTAGCTGTTTGTGAGCAACAGTAGTCACCTGTTCTGCTGTTGTCCTGTGGTCCTGTATTTTAGGACAGGCCTGTGACATGCCATACTGAAGTGCCAGGGGTTTCAGCGGGTCACTGCTATGTCACGGGGAAATGAATGACCTAAGAACATAGTAGGCCAGCAGAGAGGCATTAACTTGCCCTGGTCAGAGACTCGTTAACACGGTCAGTGAGTAGTTAGTTACCTTAATGTTTCAATCCATTATGTTTTGGTTTAGTCTCAGAGTGGTAAAAATGTTTGTTTCGTTTGTTTGGCTTAAGCCCTCGTTAGGAATTTAATTGTGTTGTGTGACACTAGTTTACAGTATCACACACACACACACACAAATATCACTGTACTTGGCATGTTCAAACATAGAGCAGATTACAGTACTTCATGGATCGTTTTGGATCATTTTGAAAAGGGAAAATAACAGAGCTCAAACGTAAAGCTGTTAGCATACTGTTATAAAGGAGGGATGGAGAGAAGGGGGATGTCTTACATAGCCTACACAGTGACCTCCAAGGATGACAGTGAAATAGCTAGCCTTCTTGACAAAATGCTGTCATGTGAAAGGTAAGTTTAAACTCCTTACACGCTCTCGCCATGCTCTGAACAGGATTCAGTTTCACACACCTCGCAAGGTCAGGAAAGCAACATCAAACGGCTTGGAGTCCTTGTGGGATCAGGCTTTCCACGGCTGGCTATTGGTCACACACACAGTCTCACTTATATACACACACGAACGCACGCAGGCACACACACACACACACACACACATTCTTGTACAGCTATCGTTGTGGGGACACACAATTCAGTCCCATTCAAAATCCTATTTTCCCTGACCCCTACCCCTAAACCTAACTCTAACCCTAACCCGTACTCCTACCCTAACCTTAACCCTAACCCAAACCGAAAGCCCTAACCTTAGCCCAAAACCCTAACATTAACCCTAACCCTAAAACTATCCCTAGCTCCTAACCCTGACCCTGAACGTAATTCTAACCCTAACACTAATTCTAACCTTAATCCTAAACCCCCAGAAATACTGTAGCAATCGACCATGTGGGGGCCAACAAAATGTCCCCAGTTGGTCCAATATTTGTTAGTTTACTATTCTTGTGGGAACTTCTGGTACCCACAATAATATTTAAACACGTCCACACACACGCACGCACACACTTACATATACCTGCTGTGGCTGGCATTTGGGGGTCATACACAGCACATAAACTGCAGGCGGCTCGCTCATGTAAATTCTCTCTCTTGACAACTGAGTTTTCTCATAAGCTCCAGTAGTCAGCTGTCTACTGCATTCCTCAGAGGGCAGCCGGGACCATGGTAATGTGAGTGTCAGTGTTGCTCGGTGTGCGTGTGAGTTTGAAGTGTGTTTTTGAAAGAGAGCTTTTGGCGTGTGTGTTTGCATGTAAGTCCGCTGCTGTATCAGTGAACGCAAGTGTATGCGCAGCGCATGTATGGTGTGTGTGTGTGTGTGTGTGTGTGTGTGTGTGTGTGTGTGTGTGTGTGTGTGTGTGTGTGTGTGTGTGTGCGAGTATGTGTTTGTGCACGCACGTGCGTGTGCCTCTACGCGCGTGCACGCCCGTGTGTGTGCGTGCGTGCCAATCACACGTTGGAGAGAAGGGAAGATGAGGCCCCACTGAGTAGCTACAAATAGAAGCGCAAAGTGGCTCAATCCCTGCTGAATGTTTGTCCAGAGAGGTGGGTTATGGGGAGCGGGCATCTCTGTGCCAGTCTGCTGGGCCCGATACCCCTTAAGCCTGGCGTTTCCTGCCCTGGGAGAGCCTTAATTAAGAGGGTATTGGGCGACATCGGAGGCCTCTGAATCCCCCAGACCTTTCCAGGGGCTTTTGTGAAGGCGGGAGAGGGTTAGAGAGGGATAACTACTAGTGGCTTCTGTCCTTTCCTGTCACGCATGCCACAGCACGGTATGCATACAACCAGGCTCAAAATGATTGGCACCCTTGATAAAGACGAACAACAGAAAACACAAAATAAATGATACAAATACAGGCACCCCTGTTTTCAGTACTCCCTTGCGATGATAAAGACACAGACCACGTTAGGAGGGATCTTAGACCATTCCTCCATACATAATCTTTCCAGATCCTTGATATGCTTTGTCTGCTCATATGGACTGCCCTCTTGGCACTTGCATTGGAACCGGTGCTATGGTCAAATTACATAAAATAGAGCTCTTTGGCCACGCACACAGTTGGCGGATTTGGCATCTCAAAAACGGAAGCAGATGCAGAAAAGTAACCTCATACCTACTGTAAAATATGGTGGTGGATCTTTGATGTTAGGGGGTTATTTTAATTCCACTGGTCCTAGGGCCCTTGTTAAGGTCAAAGGCCTCATGAACTTTACCAAGTAACAGGACGTTTTAGCCAAAAACCTGGTTGATCAAGGAAGATACACCACTGCTCTGTGTCTGGCAACCCCTGGGCCCTCTCCTTCTCAGCCAGCCAGGCAGGCCTTCAGCTCTCAGCCTTGAGTTAGGACATAATAACCCTTCCAGAGGAGAGAGGAGAAGAGAGGAGAGCTACAACGACTCAGTCAGTTAACAAGTCAGGGGGCTGAGAGGTGCATATCCCCGCCCCCAGTGCTTACAGGACTCCTCCCAACCCAGGAGGGATGCTTTGTTAGCCTGGTAAGGCTGATGTCAGACCACTTGAATGCCACTTGACTGAGAGTACAGAGAAAGGGAACCTCTGTGGTCTGTAAAAGCCTCACCTCTCAGTATCACAGAGCTGATATGCCCTAACTACTAGTCACAGGAACACTGAGTGTACAAAACATTAGGAACACCTTCCTAATATTTAGTTGCACCCCCTTTTGCCCTCAGAACAGTCTCAATTCGCCGGGGCATGGACTCTACAAGGTGTTAAAAGCGTTCCACTGGGATGCTGGCCCATGTTGACTCCAATGCTTCCCACGGGTTGTGTCAAGTTGACTGGATGTCCTTTGGGTGGGGAAACCTTCTTGATACACGCAGGAAACGTTTGAGCAAGACCCAGCAGCGTTACAGTTATTGACACCCTCAAACCGGTGCGCCTGGCACCTACTACCATACCCCATTCAAAGGCACTTCATCTTTTGACTCGCCCGTTCACCCTCTGAATGGCACACATACACAATCCGTGTCTCAATTGTCTCGAGGCTTAAAAATCCTTCTTTAACCTGCCTCCTCCCCTTCATCTACACCGATTGAAGTGGATTTAACAAGTGACATCAACAAGGGATCATAGCTTTCACCTGGATTCACCTGGTCAGTCTATGGCATGGAAAGAGCAGTTGTTCTTAATGTTTTGTCCACTCAGTGTATGTTTACCCCCAAAAGAATGAGCTGCAGCCATGCAGGCCGTATCCGTGAAAGTCACAAAGCTACTGTGAAAGCACCATTATGACACTGTCCAAAAAAAACCCGCCGTTGAACTGAAGGGGTGAACATAGTGACGTCTGACTGGTGAGCAGCTCCTCGTTGAGATGATGAAATGTGTCTGGCTGGTAGAGAGAGGAGGAGACAGTCAGAAAGGGAGAGGACAAAAGGCCATCTCAATCAGCGGACCCCTATGTTTCTCATCCCCCTCTTTTGTGTGGCTGTCATCTTGGCCAGGAGCGGGTGGAGGTAGTGTGGAGGGAGCGGCGGGCGCTTGGGTTAGCGTAAGGTAATCCTTTAAGTGGGAGACTTTAACTCTCTCGCAGAGTAAACAGGAGGGCGGTGGAAGGGGCATTGTTGATGGCTAATGTTACAGAACTGCAGGATCACCCCAGGGCATTGTGTGGGGTGCGTTAGACAAGCAGTGTGTGCATGTGTGTGTGTGAGGGTGGGGGGTGGGGTGTTCGTGTATGTGTGTGTGTTTATGTGTGTGTGAGGGCCACTAAAGCCTTGTGACAGAATGCTAGTCTAGTGGCACAGAAAGTTGAACAGATGCCTCTCTACTAAGGCGAGTCAGGCCACTGCATTGAAAATATCACTGATCGCCTCCAAATTAAATTATGGACCTCAAACCGTCAATTTAGGGAATGTGTGTGTGTGTGTGTGTGTGTGTGTGTGTGTGTGTGTGTGTGTGTGTGTGTGTGTGTGTGGTGGGGTGTTAGTATCCGGGTTGGGGCACAGGGGTGAGCCCTCCAGCTGACGGTCAGTGAAGCAGGACAGGACAACACAATAACAGTCTTGTTAACGAGGCCACGCCATACCTCCCACCTGTTACCCAAAAACCTCCGCCCCCCCCCCCCTCCCCTCCCCGGCTCTGGAGAATGGTTCAAACCCCGCACCGACCGGGTGTTTCCCCGGGACGCCTCATTTGAGGCCCTCCTTCCTTCATTTAGCCCAGGGTCCATTTATCTCTCTCCCTGTCAGGGAGGTTCACATCGTTTGCAAAGCTTCCTGTCTGCACACTGTAAACAGCACTCTCCCAGGATGATGTTTAGTCTGGACTAGACTAACTCTGGCTGGAGAGGACAGGAGAGGCTGCCCCACTGCTGCTGCCTGTGCTGGTGGGGCTGAATGACAATAAGGAGACTGAATCCTGTTTAAACTTGTATTTTTCTTAGACGTAAAATAGAAAGACAAAAACCACATATTCACACACACACACACACACACACACACACACACACACACACACACACACACACACACACACACACACACACACACACACACACACACACACACACACACACACACACACACACACACACACACACACACACACACACACACACACACACACACACACACACAAATACAAGCAATACAACA
The DNA here is from genome assembly GCF_029448725.1 of Salvelinus fontinalis. NCBI lineage: Eukaryota > Metazoa > Chordata > Actinopteri > Salmoniformes > Salmonidae > Salvelinus > Salvelinus fontinalis. The sequence goes on along the minus strand of NC_074692.1, from coordinate 149,588 downwards.
TATTCAGTTATCATCTCAATCATAGCATTAGGTTTTCAGAGATAAAGATATCACAGTGAAATGCACTACATAGCCGAGGGCTTGGGAAAATACTTTTTGTCCACCTGTAGAATGAATCTATTCAAATGATCTTGCTACCCTCAGGCCCTTTGAGATGGTTGCTGTCTGTCTTATAAACAGTGAGAAGCGATAGTATTGACAAGAGTAGTTGTTTCGTTTTTTTATTTAAACAATGCTGTCCAAAAATACCATTCAAATCTCGAGCCATGTGAATACAAATACAGTATAAAACATTTTGAGGCGCTAACCAGCGTTGCCCGACATCCGCATAGCATACGTTTTGGTGGGGTTGGAGGTGTATCTGCAGCAGTGATTAATTTGTAAATTGGGAAGTGCCTGAACAAAAAGTGAGGGCGAGAGGAGTGAACTGGGGAGCTCTGAAGTACCAGGACACATGAGAACAACAAAAAAACACCTTTATAGTAAAGCACTGCATGCATATCATCACATTTGCGTAGTGGCAAAGAGCAGAAGAGTCCAGGCACTTACAGCAGTTGCACACATGGGAAAACATTTTAGTAGCTTAGGGTCCGGGAATATTGTGTCCTTTCATAAACGCATTTTATGCAATTCTGCGTCATTTTACATGACTGGAGACTTTGGCTGAATATTTTTTAACACGGCAAATCAAAACTATGAAATAACAAAAATGGAATCATGTAGCAACCAAAAAAGTGTTAAACAAATCAAAATATATTTTATATTTTGTATTCTTCAAAGCAGCCACCCTTTGCCTTGATGACAGCTTTGCACACTCTTAGCAGTCTCTCAACCAGCTTCACCTGGAATGCTTTTCCAACAATCTTGAAGGAGTTCCTACTGCTGAGCACTTGTTGGCTGCTTTTCCAACTCATCTCTAACCATCTCAATTGGGTTAAGGTTGGGTGATTGTTGAGGCCAGGTCATCTGATGCAGCACTCCATCACTCTCCTTCTTGGTCAAATAGCCCTTACCCAGCCTGGAGGTGTGTTGGGTCATTGTCCTGTTGAAAAACAAATGATAGTCCCGCTAAGCGCAAACCAGATGGGATGGCGTATCGCTGCAGAATGCTGTGATTCACGCAGTCTCCATTGGACAGTTGATGTTGAGATGTGTCTGTTATTTCAACTCTGTGAAGCATTTATTTGGGCTTCAAATTCTGAGGCTGGTAACTCTAATGAACTTATCCTCTGCAGCAGAGGTAACTCTGGGTCTTAATTTCCTGTGGCAGTCCTCATTCGTGTCTTAAAGTAATGATGGAATGTCGTTTCTCTTTGCTTATTTGAGCTGTTCTTGCCATAATATGGACTTTGTCTTTTACCAAATAGGGCTGTCTTCTGTACACAAGCCTTACCTTGTCTCAACACAACTGATTGTCTGAAATGCATTAAGAAGGAAAGAAATTCCACAAATTCACTTTGAACAAGGCACACATGTTAATTGAAATGCATTCCAGATGACTACTTCATGAAGCTGGTTGAGAGAATGCCAAGAGTGGCAAAGGGTGGCAACTTTGAAAAATCTCAAAAATATATTTGTTTAACATTTTTTTGGTTACTACATGATTCCATATGGGCTATTTCATAGTTTTGATGTCTTCACTATTATTCTACAATGTCGAAAATAGTAAAAATAAAGTAAAACGGTAGGTGTGTAGGTGTGTAGGAGTAGGTGTGTCCAAACTTTTGACTGGTACTGTATATTAATGTAAAGATATAATTTAATGTAGTAGAAAGCAATGGGTTAGAAGAAGCCTACTTAACCAACACATAGAGTAAAATGTAACATTCGTATATGGCCAGCTATGTAAACTTTAACATTGATTTATCCTGCAATAGATGTCGTTCAATTGGTAACATACATTTTTGTCTTCTTCTAATGCCGCTCAAGGGGAAAGAAATCTAAAAGTAACGGCATGTAATCAGATTTGGTTACTTAGTTTGGGTAATCCAAAAATTACATGATCGATTACAATTTTGGACAGGCAACTAGTAACTGTAGCGGATTACATTTAGCAAGTAACCTACCCAAACTTACCCATAGCTTAACCATTCAGAGTTAATGCCTAACCTTAAGATTTCGGAGTTAATGCCTAAACTTAACCCTAACCTTCAAAATTCGAAGTCAGTGCCTCAACCTAACCTTAAACACGTCAACATTTGACGTTTAAGAAACAAGAATGAACGTCTAATTCTGACATGAGACTGTGAGAGCTTTTTGACTTCGAAACTGACAAACTGAATTTGACCTCAATAAAAAATGACCTTGTCTTGAATCCACCAATAGCTTGGGCCTAGGTGTGTGAAGACACACATATGGTAGGCTACAATATGAGGAGGAAATAATAGTCCTAAAAATGCTTTCCAGCTTCACTGACTCACCCAATGATGCACATTTTACTCACAGTGTTGGCTGATGCGTTTGTGCCAAAAGCCTATATCTCTCTCTTGTTTTACTTTGTAATAATATTTGGAAGTTGATCAAATATTTTGGTAGCCTACAGCAGACAAATTAGTCTTCTCTTTTCAGCAGGAGCCATTTGCTTTCTAACCTGTGTTTTCCCGCGATTGTATTGGAAATATTGGGAAAGGCCTGTTTTGTTTGCATTGACAGATTTTTGCCAGACTGTAGGCATTGGTATACACACAATCCACAGCTAGGCATTTTTTTAGGAAGCTGTTGATCCTCTGTAGCCTTCTCGTGGTTTAGTAGGCTACTGTGAATTATTTAATTTCTTTCTGAACAGACAGAGGTAATTCTATAACTTTGGCAAATTGAATTTGAATTCATCAGGGGTGCTGCAGCTCTTTCCGAAAACACTGAGCGCAGCTATGATTCTATAAGAAAATAAATTATGAAGTGCAACGCTGGAGGGGTGAGAGTTGCAGGCTCATGTCTATCAGAGCAGAGAGCAGGGAGAGAGATCATAGAAAGAGAATCTCATTCTAGTTCTGTGAGAGATACAGGCGCGCCTCTCACACAGCCACGGCCAAGCATTGGTCTCACAGACAGACACACGGGCAAATATGATACGCGAACCATAAGCCCGGGCCAGCCCAACCCCAATCAACTTTTTCATATGACTTTTTATGGGGGGTGGGGGATAAACAAAGAGTGAACTCGGTTGAACTTTGAACACTTTTATAATAATTTTTACACTGCTGAATAATGGTTCATTCCACCAGAGGTACCGGATCCGGCCAAATAGGTCCCGTGATGAAAAAGTTCAAAATGGAGAAGTTCAGGATCCTGTTCCGGCAGGATCCGGCTCAATTTAAGCACTGAATGAGCTGACATTTCGGTGAGCGGCTTCTCATGTGTGTTACAAACCACACCCTCCCTTATTACCCCTACCGCGCTAGAAGTTCAAAACGTTGCTCGACACTGTAGGCTCTATCGATGTTCAAAATAATGACTCTCAAATGTCAATCCATTGATGTTGGGCTAATGCACGTTTTCATGGCAATTCTGATGGGGGGGGGGGGGGGATCTATGGCCTATCAATCTAATTAAAGTGTTTGAACTTGTAAAGCGTCTGCGTGGGATTTGTTGGATTATAGTCAGGTGTGGTTTCGTTGCATCCAATGACAGTGTCCGCGATAAGGTAACGCAATGAGACGCTTGTGGATGTGACAGGTCTAAATGCAGTTCCCCCTCCAACACCGCCAAAACAACCGCTATGCGAATGTCAATCCGATTGAATCTGGTCCTAAATATCTATAATTCAAAGATGAACAAATAGCTATTTCACGTCTTATCCACAAGTATACAAAGCATTAAGAGTATATTTAAACATTTCCGTGACATAGAGCTATGATCTCTTATTGATGTCACTTGTTCAAATCCACTTCAATCAGTGTAGACGAAGGGGAGCAGACAGTTTTAATAAGGATTTATAAACCTTGAGACAATTGAGACATGGATTGTGTCTGTGTGCCATTCAGAGGGTGAATAGACTAGACAAAAGTTGATGTGCCATTGAACGGGGCATGGCAACAGGTGCCAGGCGTATCGGTTTGTGTAAAGAACTGCAACGCTGCTGGGTTTTTCACACTCAACAGTTTCCTGTGTGTGTCAAGAATGGACCACCACCCAAAGTACATCCGGCCAACTTGACACAACTGTAGGAAGCATTGGTGCCAACATGGGCCAGCATCCCTGTGGAACACCTTCGACACCTTGTAGAGTCCATGTGTAACGATCTTCTTCATCTGAGGAACAGGAAAGATCGGACCAAAAGCAGCGTGGTAAGTGTCCATGTTAATTTATTATAACTGAACACGAAATACAAAATAACAAGGTGAAACAATGAAAATTGAAAGAGTCCTGAAAGGTGCAACAACACAAAACAGAAAACAACTACCCACAAACACCAGGTGGGAAAAGGCTACCTAAGTATGGTTCTCAATCAGAGACAACGATAGACAGCTGCCTCTGTTGGGAACCATACCAGGCCAAACACATAGAAAAGAAAATATAGAAAAAAAACATAGAATGCCCACCCCAAATCACGCCCTGACCAAATGAAAATAGAGACATCAAAAAGGAACTAAGGTCTTTGCGTGACACCATGCCCCGACAAATTGAGGCTGATCTGAGGGCACAAGGGGGTGCAACTCAATATTAGGAAGGTGTCCTTAATGTTTGGTATACTCTGTGTATATGTCTTATTACGCAAATCACATCATTGATATCGCTTAAGGGAGGCCCCCGCACCTCTCTGATTCAGACTCATTTCCGTTGAATGCATTCAGTTGTGCAACTTACTAGGTACGTAATCACTACTTGTGTGTCATTCTGTAGATTATATTCACACAATCTATGTGAATTTATGGCATTGTTTATTGAACACATGGCTGTTTAGAAGACTTTGTTTCACGAATGGCTGCTTAGATTAGATGTCTTTAATGAGAAAACCTCTATAACTAGACTGGTAAAACACTGGACGGGGAGTTGAGTGGAAAAGAGTGGGCGAGTGAGAGAAAGAAAGAGTGAAAGTGGGAAGAAGCAGTAGAGAGAGAGAGAGAGAGAGAGAAAGAGAGAGACAGAGAAAGAGAGAAAAAAGCCTTATTTTGAGCGAGAGAGAGAGAGAGAGAGAGAGATTCATGCGCTTAGCTGTGTCTGCTAAGAGAATAGTCTCCCCATTCATTTTTAAATGTCCTCCACAGTCCCCTGCACACAGTTCATTACCGCCAGCCTGGTCATTCCCCGGCCCATCAGACCCAGGCTCCTCACACGAAACAGAACAGAACAACCGACCCAGTCACAGCAGAGCCACCACTGGAATATGCCTCCATCAGGACCAATTATGTCCCTAAAATGGACCTATATCTGTTTAGCGAAGGTAGGTTTTGTGGAGAGGTAGGGGGTGTTAGGGGAGTAAGGGGAAATGAAGTAAAGGGAGGGATATTTTTTTTTACTTACTCATAACACCCATTTGTCACTATGTGTTTCTCTCCATTAAATGTATATTTATTCTTTAGGCAGATTAAGGCGTGCTCCTGTAAGCCAACCCACTTGTTCGGCACACACACACACAAACAAACACACGCACACACAGACACACAGACGCACACACACACTGAGGTATTTAACCGAAGGGATTTCCTCCCTCTGCCCTCACAACACACAGGGTAGTTTTCTGGGGCACTGGTGCTGGGGAGGGACACCTCCACCTCCAGCCCACCAGGATCAACAAAACAGGGTGAGGAGGAGGGAGAAGGGGGGGGGGGGGGGGGGTGATGGGGCCAGGACCCATATTTTTCACATTGCTGGCTCTGGGTTTAACTTCCAGGCTACCTGCCACCCAATCTGTCTAGTGTTTCAGATTTATTTATGAAATATTACCTACAAGGAATTACAATATGAAGGAAAAAAAAAGATTGAACAGCTCAGTCAATGAGACTCGCACATACACTTGGATATTCAAATTAGCTCCTACATGAGGACAGTGGTCAAATAGTATGGATGGATCCAGGATTGGAAACACGCAATGGAACTACTAGGGCACTTTAGTATAACAGAAATAAATGCAGTCGTTTCTGTCCTTTACTTTGTTACTATATTCCTGCTATTTTTGTTGTTAGCTACCTAACAAGCTAGTTAGCTAGCTAGTTGTTAAGATAGCTAGCTAGCTACAGCTGCTACCTATATCAATCAACAACAGCTATTAGTTTTCCTCTTGACATAAAACTTTTAGCTACAAAGCACAGAATTTAAAATAGAAGGGAATGGCAAGATGATTGCTTTGTGGAGCATCTGCTTTGGCTTGCTTTCTTGTTGGCTAGCCTGCGAGCTAAGTTAGCCTCGATAGCTAACGCATGCTAACCTTAGCTTACTACTTCTAAACAGCTAGCAGGCCAACTCTTACAAACCACATCATTTGAAATAGAAGTGACCTTTTTTTTTGCTAGCACGCTTTGGCAACAACTACAAGTAAAGGATGAGTCAACAACATGATTTGGGTACGAGCAAACAGAATATGAGCTTTTTAAATGTTCAACGGACAGTTACTTTAAAAAGGCTAGGGACACAAGGGAATGTGTTTCTGTTACACAAGAGCAGGTGAGAACACAGCCCACCACAAACGTCAGTGCATATACACTCTCTTGTCCATGCTTGCACGCGCGCGCTCTCGCTAGCAGGCCCAAGATCAGCCAATTCCCTCAACACATTCAAACACCAACTCAGAGCAGTGCTTCAAAAAGCCATTAGAGTGCTCATATAAGCAGGCGTGCTGATGAAAGCCCATGAAGCCAGCTATGTAAATAAAATAAATGAAAATCCAGTAGACGGAGATGAGAAGAAAGAGACCCCTTGGGATTTATTGTTTGTGAAGGGCTGCTCCATTAACTTCCGACTCAGAGCTGGCTGCTGCGGGTCCCCTTATTGATGTGTCTCCTATAGCACCTTCCAATGGCTGAAAAAACCCTCCTGCCAGCACTGTCTTGCCATTCGCTGACCTGAAAGAGCTGAGGAAGAAGAAAAGGAGGTGAGAAACGCTCACACACACAGAGGCTGACCCTTTCACACACACTACACACACACGCTGCTACATAGAAAAGTGCATGACACCACAAACACAAGTGCACATGTACACAGCAACTAACACTCTGATGCCTTAAAAGCGACCACACTAATCAAGAGGATTTTCCGCATGAGGCGGCGAATGACAGCGGTAAAAGGTCAAAGGCAGCTCACGTCTTGTCACCGGGTGGAAGCTGCTGGCTAGTAATGAACAGGTTCAGGGCTAACGGAGGAGAGTGTGACCTCGCTGTAAACGGAACACAACTCTAAACAACCTGCTCAAATTGTCCAATTCTCTCTCCCTGTTACTTTTAACACAAACAAACTACCGCAAACACACACACACACACACACACACACACACACACACACACACACACACACACACACACACACACACACACACACACACACACACACACACACACACACACACACACACACACACACACACACACACACACACACACACACACACACACACACAGAGAAGCACACACACACACACATGCAAACACACACTCACACACAAACATGCACACACACAGAGGAGTCCTATAAATGAAAAAAAAACAAAAAGCGGAAATATTACATTACAAGTATTAAGACATTTTACTCAGTACTTTGTTGAAGCACCTTTGGCAGCGACAACAGCCTTGAGTCCTCTTGGGTATAACGTTACAAGCTAGGCACACCTGTATTTGAAGGAGTTTCTCCCATTCTTCTCTGCAGATCCTCTCAAGCTCTGTCAGGTTGGATGGGGAACGTAGCTGCACAGCTATTTTCAGATCTATCCAGAGATGTTTGATCGGGTTCAAGTCCGGGCTCTGGCTGGGCCACTCAAGGACATTCAGAGACTTGTTTATTCTTAGGCAGATTAAGGCGTGTTCCTGTAAGCCAACCCACTTGTTCGGCACACACACACACAAACACACACACACGCACACACAGGCGCACAGACGCACACACGCACTGAGGTATTGTCTTGGCGTTGTCTTGGCTGTGTGCTTAGAGTTGTTCTTCTGTTGGAGGGGGAACCTTCACCCCAGTCTGAGGCCCTGAGCGCTCTGGAGTAGGTTTTCATCAAGGAACACTCTGTACTTTGCTCCATTCATCTCTCCCTTGATCGTGACTAGTCTCCCAGTCCCTGCCGCTGAAAAACATCCCCACAGCGTGATGCTTCCACCTCCATGCTTCACTCTAAGCGGGCTGTCTTTTAACTGAGGAGTGGCTTCTGTCTGGCCACTAATATAAAGGCCAGAGTGGTGGAGTGCTGCAGAGATGGCTGTCCTCCTGGAAGGTTCTCCCATCTCCACAGAGGTTTTCTTGAGGTTTGTCAGAATGATTGCTCAGTTTGGCCGGGTGGCCAACTTTAGGAAGAGTCCTGGTGGTTCCAAACTTCTTCCATTTAAGAATGATGGAGGCCACTGTGTTCTTGGGGACCTTCAATACTGCAGAAATATTTTGGTACCCTTCCCCAGATCTGTGCCTCGACACAATCCTTTCTCGGGGCTCTACGGACAATTCCTTCGACCTCATGGCTTGGTTTTGGCTCTGACATGCACTGTCAACTGTGGGGCCATGTATAGACAGGCGTGTGCCTTTCGAAATGATATCCAATCAAATGAATTTACCACAGGTGGACTCCAATCAAGTTGCAGAAACATCTGAAGAATGATCAATGGGAACAGGATGCACCTGAGCTCAATCGAGTCTCATAGCAAAGGGTCTGAATACTTATGTAAATAAGGTATTTCTGTTTTAAAAAAAGCTGTTTTAGTTTTGTCATTATGGGGTACTGTGTATAGATTAGTTTAGAAAATTATTGAATCCATTTTTAGAATAAGGCTTTAACGTAACAAAATGTGGAAAAAAGTCAAGGGGTCTGAATTCTTTCTGGATGGAGATAGTCAAAATAGGTGCATTTACTATCTCTCAGGGAAGAAATTGCAGTGAGAACGCAGGGCTGAGTGGAACTACATTTCCTAATGCTAGGTTGAATTGAAAGCTCTTGTATCGTGTATCCCACTATCTGCCTGATGGAAGTGGTGTGTGTTTGTTTGGCGAAGAGCCAATTTATGCTTGATCTGAAAATGTGGTCGGAGGCTCCGTATGGGAGGTGTGACGCAATTGCGCTCCGTATCGCATCGCCGTGCGCTTCCCACATGTTGTAACACACGGCTCCGTATAAGTGAGGGCGTTGAGGTCCAGTATGAACACAAACTCACTTCCGTGACAACTTCCTTCACAACAGATCTGCTCCACAACCCGGTGCTGCTCCGCGAAGAAGCATGAATGCCATGTCTTCTGCAGAGGTGATATCACCGTAAATGCTGCACGGCCAACGCAAACATCGGATAGACCATCCAGCGCCTTTAACTGTGGATCCACTCAAAAGAATATCAAACCGCAAATCTCAAAGGTTTTTCTTTCCCCAGGATATGTTGGCGAGAATCATTCACAGCATATGTCACAAGGTCAAACCTTACCTAAACATCAGCTAGGACCAAAACCGGACCATATAGCCACACCATACACCATGGTATTACCATCACCCGATGGCATATTCTTTATACATTGAGAGGATTACATTTCCCAGAGTCACGACTTTTACCCAATTTGTGTGCATAAAAGCGAGTTAAGGAAGGGGCTAAATGTTTTCTGAAGCCCTGGGTTTTGTGCGTCTATGGTTACCGCGCCTGTAAATCGATCAGTCATGTTTAAGTGGGTGCTGAGTCACTTTACGACTTCATGTTAGGATAGGGGCCAGTATGAGGCCTGGAACATTTCCTTCTCCACAAGGCAACTTCATTTACTATAAATAGCCTCACGGGCTTAACCCAAAAGGTTAATTTTACCTGGAAAGCATTTCCTGATAATATTCAGTTCAATAGAAATGCATGGGTGCATGTAGAAAGGGGCAACAAAGGACAATCTCCAATCAATCTGCAGTGTATCAGCAGCAAACAATTGGTAGCATTGAATGTCTGATGTCTATGTCTCTGGTAAAGTGGGGCATACAGCAGGACCAGGTCTTAGTGTATAGGGCTGATATGTGAATTAAATAGATATATGAATTAAATAGTGTCCTAGCAGACAGAAATGGGTCGCCACTCCCTCCGTGATACGGGGCTTCCCATGGCGTGGCATTTACTTTAATCTGGGTCCTGGACAACACACCTGCCTCATTCTGCTAAATAAATAAGCCTTGACCCCCCCCCCCCCCCCCATAAGCCTTGTGCCCCCCACCCCATTACCCCCAATCCCATTCCCACCTCACCTTCCGTCCCACAACTCCCAGCCAGTCCCCCATCGCTCCAGTGCCCTGATTTATTTCTTCTCCCCATCAGGCGGAGAGATGGGGAAAGGGAGAACAGGGAGAGAGGGGGGAAAAATAGAAAAGTCTCATATCATCGGTGGGCCAAAGGTGACTACCCTGGGGAGAGAGTGGGAATGAAATTCTCCCAGTCCCATTTTACCAGCCATTCAAACCGCATTACTCCCAAGAAGGGAAACTTATAAAGCCTCTGCACTTGAACACATTTCTGTGTGTTTACGGGAGGGAGAGAGGGCTTGCTGTACTAACGCCTCAGTAATAGATTCCCAATTTAGCCTCTTTCTCTTTTTCTCTCCCTCTTTTCTACTTCCCTCCCTCCCTCTCTCTATCTAGGTCCCTGCCCTCCCCTCTGGCTAGGCTAGCCTAGCTGCGGAGGAAGGGGTAGTCGGGAAACTGTTTGTTTGTCTCTGGCCCTGACACCACAAGCGGTTTCACTGACTGATGGAGTTGATGACGTAACTGTCATCTCCATAACATGAATGGCCGTGTATGGTGCGCACGAATGTGTCTGACTTGGACTACACAGCACTACCATCGCTAGAGCACCACCTCTGTGGCAGATATAAACTTGTACCAGACTGCTCTACCACAAGTCGAGTAGTGTGTTTCACAAATTGGCTAATCCGTAAAGACTCTCGATGATCATGTCAATGTGAAATTCCTATACGCTATGATGATGTCATTCTAATAGGGTTATTTTGACACCGTCCTGGTATGACAAGGGGTCTGGAACAAGCATATTATGGACCTATGTTTTGATTTGTATAATATAATTAAGCAATAAGGCCCGAGGAGGGATGGTATATGGCCAATATACCACGGCTAACAGCTGTTCCTAGGCATGACACAAATCCCAGAGGAGCCTTGCTGCGACTATAAACTGGTTACCATCGTAATTAAGGCAGTAAAACAAAATGTTTTGTCATACCCATAGTATGGTCTGATATACCATGGCTTTCAGCCAAACAGAATTCAGGGCTTGAACCATCCAGTTTATAATACGGTATACAGTTGGAGTTATTAAAACTAGTTTTTCAACCACTCCACACATTTCTTGGCAAGTCAGCTAGGACATCTACTTTGTGCATGACGCAAGTCATTTTTCCAACAATTGTTAACAGACAGATTATTTGACTTATAATTCACTGTATTACAATTCCAGTGGGTCAGAAGTTTACAAACAATGAGTTGACTGTACCTTTAAACAGTTTGGAAAATTCCAGATAATTATGTCATGGCTTTAGAAGCTTCTGATAGGCTATGAGACATAATTTGAGTCAATTGGAGGTGTACCTGTGGATGTATTTCAAGGCCTACCTTCAAACTCAGTGCCTCTTTCCTTGACATCATGGGAAAATCTAAAGAAATCAGCCAAGACCTCAGATTTTTTTTTGGAGACCTCCACATGTCTGATTCATCCTTGGGAGCAATTTCCAAACACCTGAAGGTACCACGTTCATCTGTACAAACAATAGTACGCAAGTATAAACACCATTGGACCACGCAGCCGTCATACCGCTCAGGAAGGAGATGCGTACTGTCTCCTAGAGATGAACGTACTTTGTTGCGAAAAGCGCAAATCAATTCCAGAACTACAGCAAAGGACCCTGTGAAGATGCTGGAGGAAACAGGTACAAAAGTATCTATATCCACAGTAAAACGAGTCCTATATCGACATAACCTGAAATGCCGCTCAGCAAGGAAGAAGCCACTGCTCCAAAACCGCCATAAAAAAGCCAGACTACGGTTTGAAACTGCACACGGGGACAAAGATCGTACTTTTTGGAGAAATATCCTCTGGTCTGATGAAACAAAAATAGAACTGTTTGGCCATAATGACCATCATTATGTTTGGAGGAAAAAGGGGAGGCTTGCAAGCCAAAGAACACCATCCCAACCGTGAAGCACGAGCATCATGTTGTGGGGGTGCTTTGCTGCAGGAGGGACTGGCGCACTTCACAAAATAGATGGCATCATGAGGGGGGAAAATTATGTGGATATATTGAAGCAACATCTCAAGACATCAGTCAGGAAGTTGGGTCTTCCAAATGGACAATGACCCCAAGCATACTTCCAAAGTTGTGGAAAAATGGCTTAAGGACAACAAGGTCAAGGTATTGGAGTGGCCATCACAAAGCTCTGACCTCAATCCAAAGAAATTTGTGGGCAGAACTGAAAAAGCGTGTGCGAGCAAGGAGGACTACAAACCTGACTTAGTTACACCAGCTCTTTAAATTACTTTTTTGTAACCTTTATTTAAGAATGTGAAATGTCAGAATAATAGTAGAGAGAATGATTTATTTCAGCTTTTATTTATTTCATCACATTCCCAGTGGGTCAGAAGTTTACATACACTCAATTAGTATTTGGTAGCATTGCCTTTAAATTGTTAAACTGGGTCAAACGTTTCAGGTAGCCTTCCACGAGCTTCCCACAATAAGTTGGGTGAATTTTGGCCCATTCCTCCTGACAGGTAGCCTAGTGGTTAGACCGTTGCAAAATCGAATCCCCGAACGAACAAGGTAAAAATCTGTCATTCTGCCCCTGAACAAGGCAGTTAACCCACTGTTCCTAGGCTGTCATTGAAAATAAAAATTTGTTCTTAACTGACTTGCCTAGTTAAAATAAAGTGGTGATCCTAACTGAGCTAAGACAGGGAATTTTTACTCGGTTTAAATGTCAGGAATTGTGGAAAAACTGAGTTGAAATGTACTTGGCTAAGGTGGATGTAAACTTCTGACTTCAACTGTGTACATTTTGACAAAACATAGGTCTATAATGTGAATGTTCCGGATCCCTTTTTATATGCTAGTTGATTAGTCCGGCCGTGTGCACTATATTTTCTATTAACACAGATAAGTTTGAGTAAAAGTTGACTAATTATAATATTATGCGTTAATTCCATGAGACTGCTCACAGGCTATGATTAACTTGTGGACCTCGCCTATTTTAACGACTAAGTGGTCATTAGATATTACAGAAACGACTTGTTAATTAGGTTACTATGTTACCTTTTGCTTGCACGCCATTGGCTGCTTGAGGATACCAGTATACCGTGCGTGTTTTTTAAATATTTTTTACGGTTATACATTTCACTGTGCCAATTCCGTGCAATTGAGTTGAAGGTGTCATAACACACTGACCATGATGGCAGAGGCCAGCGGATCACTCATCATCACCGCTAGTGTGTATTGTTGTGTGTTTGTTTGCGTGTGTGCGTCAGCGTGAAGCTGCGAGTGGTGTAACATGAACGTCAGCTAAATGATGTCCAAGGCCTTTACAGAAAGTCACGTCTATGCCAGACTGATGATGTGGCATAGAGGGAATCACTGCAGGAGATTTTCTCTGCATACCTCTCGGTCCTCAGAGACAAAGTCGAACACACGCAGGTAACCTCCACTGTTTCTATGGTATAATTATAAACCAATCACATTGTCTCTCCGTTGGAATACAACAGCAGAATAATTGTTTTTATGTTCTACACTTTTTTATTGATGACGCTTATTGGTTAACAGGTATACACACAGCAAATACACAGTAATTCATATTCATAGCATTCATAATGATAGTATTGTTTTTGTAGCCAGAAATGCCATCGGCTTTGCACGCTTAAATCAATGACATTGTCACACAGAGGCAGATCTGACTAGGTATCTCAATGTCGATGACCGCAGCATGTTTGTATACGCTAGTAGTGTCAACAACAAAAAACATGTACTATCAATTGACAGTAAAGTATACGAGTATGCAGTAGACGAATACATGACTGCATTTGAATAAACAGAGTTGTTTTCTCTGTGCATCTGTTCTTGACTTCAAGCCATTTCTGAACACTCTCTATAGGTCTGATCCATGTATCCAAGAGAACCCCCAAACAAAGTCAAATTCTGAGGTGTGCCATGTCAGATCAGAGAGACCTGGAGGCAGACAGACAGAGGGGCTGTTGGTGCTGCTGGTGAGTGTGAATGGCTTTGGAAGTGGGGCGTTTAGAGTGGACCCCAGGCGACCGGCAGGGCCGTACGTACATCAGTGACAATAACAGGCCCCAGGCCAGTGTACAGCACTCTGTGCCAACAGGAGGTGGCAGGTGAGACCTGGCCTGGAGTCAGAAAACACAGCACAGCTGGGACTAACACACCGTAGCAGCAACACCCAGACAGACCAGTGCCACTCAGGTGCTGTGACATAGACACAAATCCAACCTGCCAGTGACGAACACTGAGTGAAGCAGTCAAAATGTGAATTTCGCTTCTGTACTGCCGTGGAGAAAAACGAACAGGAACAAACAATAGGATTTCAGATAAGTTGGGAACCAATTGTGAGTAAGTATGAATAATACAACGTGGGCTGGGCTTTCGATGAGACCATCCGTTCAATGTACATTTCACACCTATACGTTTTCAACATAAGCCTACAAAGGAAACACTCGATCTGCCCTTTGCTTTGTCTCATGCCCACAGCTTCAAAGTAAAACCAGGAAAGGCCTCTCCAACATCTTCTACATCGGGCACATCTCACATTCCTACCTTGTGTTCTTCGTCTGAACAGAGGGTACACGAACGGCCTGTCCCCTCTTTTCTTGAGACCATAAGGGGGTATTTTAATCAGCCTCGTGTGCAAATGAAATGTCACGCCCTTTAATGTGAGAGCACTCAGGGAAATGTCGATTAAAATGTCAAGTGGTTGCGGGGATGTGGGACTGGGAGGGTTAATGTCATCTATGGTACAGTAAGCTGGATCAGGAGCCAGTGGGCATCCCCAACCTTCTACACAGACACTCACACACAGTACAGAGGAGACACTGAGCCCGGGTCACAAATTCTGCGCTACCCACCGCTCAATGACCTGCCACTTGCACAGTTTGGTACACACACATTTTGTTATTTTGTACATACACACACGTGTGTGCGCGCACAGGCACGTACACAGAAACTCGGAGACTCACACAAAAGCCGGACCCAGAGATGGACATTTAAGCGCTTGTGCTTAAAACATAGTCATTATTATTAGGAGTGGATTCATTATTCCGTGCAGGTTTCAGGTAGGAGCTTGAAGTCGGGCGACTGGCAACTGAGACTTCCCATTTTTTGAAAGGTGATCTTCAGAAGAGAGGGATTATTTTCCTCTCTTGATATAATGGCCCACCTGTCAGGGACAGTTAGGGATGACGCAGTGGGGCGTCCAATCACTGACAGGTACAGTATCGCCCAGTGAACAGCCTAGGAAAAACCGAGGAAAATAAGAACACAATAAGAACACAGTGTGTGCAGTGCATCAGGATAAACACTCTCAGCCCTATCCATGTCTTACTGATGACTGATCATATGACTGACAGAAAGAGAGAACGGGAGAGAAACGGGCTGGAGGAGAGAGAGAGGGAGACAGGAGGGAAAAAGGGATGGAGAGAGAAATAAAGAAGGAGAGAGAGGAGAGAGGAGAGAGGAGAGAGGAGAGAGGAGAGAGAAAAGAGGTGAGAAAAGAAGAGAGAAGAAGAGAGAGGTGGGAGAGAGAGAGCGAGAGCGAGAGAGAGAGAGAGAGAGAGAGAGAGCGAGAGAGAGAGAGAGAGAGAGAGAGAGAGAGAGAGAGAGAGAGAGAGAGAGAGAGAGAGAGAGAGAGAGAGAGAGAGAGAGAGAGAGAGAGAGAGAGAGAGAGAGAGAGAGAAAGAGAAGTGTCTTGCATGTACCTGTACAGAATGTGCTGAGTAGTAGGGATCTGGGTTCAGGCTCAAGTTAAAGGTATAGTTCACCTAAATTACAAAATTACATATTGGTTTCCTTACCCTTTAAGCAGTCTATGACAGCCATCCATGCTTTGGTTTTAGCATTTGTGGCACAAATCCCATTCAAGTCATGGGACCGATATTACCGATATGTTCAAATCATCTATAAGTGACTTTGTTGAGCTTCACAATCAATTTTAGATACTTTTGGATGATTTGGACATGATGAATGAAACATACTAATATCGGTCCCATGACTTGAATGGGATTTATGCCACAAATGCTAAAACATTAGCATGTGGAAACAGTGCCAAGGAAACATAGACAGCTAACAGTGTAACCAACCATTAATGAAACCACCAATTTGGGTGAACTATCCCTTTAACTGCATGGCAGACTGGACTGTCAGCTGCAATTATGCGCCTCGCACTTCCTGGACCATCTTGGTAACTTATTTCCCCTCTCCCTCCCTCCCTCCTTCTGGTCCCCGCTCCAAATATCCCCGGCGAACGTAAACAGGCCACTGCCATCTCCTTGTCAGCTTAGACATCCATATAATGGGAGTCTTGCCTTCCACATTTGGAGGCTATTTTCGGCAAAGAGATGGGCCAGCCTGAACCTCTCTCCCTTGCTCCCTCTCTTATTCCATCCCCCTCTCCCCCTCTCCCCGTCTCCTGCCCTCTTGACCACATTACGGGACAATTATCTCAGTCTAGTCGGAGAGGGCAAGGAGGGTTAAATTGAATAGCCATTGGCTGTCACTGATTGCTTTTTTAGATTTATTAGATTACAAATTAGATTGGAGGACTTGGCGGTGGTCTTGTGTACGCTGGTTTCTCCAATGTGAACTGTCCTTCCTCCCAGCAGTGTGCTTTGGGTGACCTTCCCTGACTGGGCCATGTCAGACAGAGTGAGTGGCTCGTTAGGGCTTATCAGAGAGGAGCTTAACGATGGCAGGCCCATTCAGTACTAAACATGGACACACACAGACAACCAGACACTGCTGCTGCTCCTCATCAACGTGTCTCGGACTCGCACGCACGCACGCACGCACGCACGCACGCACGCACGCACGCACGCACGCACACACACACACACACACACACACACACACACACACACACACACACACACACACACACACACACACACACACACACACACAACACACATAAAACACACACGCACATCAGTGTCCGCCTTGTTGCCTCAGTCTCCTCCTGCATAAGTGTGGACTGATATAGAGAAACATATTGATTAGCATCATGAGGCCAGGGCGAGTGTTCCTCTGTCCCCCTGTCTCTAGAGTCCAGAAGAATTACAGGGGCACACAAGCGTGTGTTAACCTCTACTGCTATACTGTAGTGAAGGGCCCTCTGCTCCCCCAGCCGCTGCACAGCCAGGAGGGGAGGGGAGGAGAGGAGAGGAGAGGGGAGCGTTAAGGGCAACACAACCCGTAGGACTCTAATCTAGCCCTGCCTGTAGTGTGGTGGGTAGAATGTGATCCCGTAGTGGCACCCTGGGGGAAAAACAAACATTTAGCCATGATGGAAAAACACATATGGGGAGCCAATCCCAGCTAAAGTGCATTTATGCATATTAGCACAGCCCTAGCTTGGTCTCTCTCCAATTGAATCATATAATCTCCTAACTAGCCAACTGTGGAGGCAGTCAGGCCATCCTCTGGGCCATGGCCAGATGTAACAGGGACTATTATTATCTCCAGGTCCCAGTGTGTCAGCTCTCCCTCTCCCTTTCCATACGGATGATACTGGGGACTGGATACTGGCTCTCAGCTATATGGGCACTCATATCTGGGCCTGCATGCACTCTCCCCTCGCCTCCCTACATTAGGTTACATTATCAGCTGATTCACAGAGATTTCACGGATGAATGAAGCTGTTTGGCTGCATCGGCAACACTAGACTATCTCTCTCTCTCTCTCTCTCTCTCTCTCTCTCTCTCTCTCTCTCTCTCTCTCTCTCTCTCTCTCTCTCTCTCTCTCTCTCTCTCTCTCTCTCTCTCTCCCTACCTCTCTCGCTCTCTCTCCATGTCTCTCTCTCTTTCAGTCTCTCTCCACCTCATCCCCCCCACTCTCTCTCTCCTTTCTCTCTCTCTCTTTCTCCATTTTCATGGATACAAATTCTGGGCATGGGAGTGGTGAAGGGATAGATTATTCCCTCTCTCCTCTCCTCTGCCCTTCTAATGAAAATATCATTGGGAGCAAGCAGGCCCTCACCTCACAGAACATTCTCCAGGCGATTTAAGAGTGAGAGAGATAGAGAGAGAGGGAGGGATGGATGGGGAGAAAAAGAGGGAACGAGAGGGAAAAAGTGAGATACAGAAAGGGAAGGGTAACAAGGATAGAGTGAGAGAGGGAAAGATAGAGAGAGTGGGAAATCAGACCGGGTATATTGTTCGTTCCACTCTATTTTGAGCCTACTGTCAAAATGAATTTCACATCTTAATATGGAGAAAGTGCTTACTCTCTGAAATAACAAAAAAAGAGGAGGTGGGTATGTGGAGGGGGCTGAGGGTGGAAGGGGGTTGGGGTTGGTGAGGGGGATAACAATGTGAGGGTATAATGCTGACAGTAAAATAAAGAGGAGTGAAAACTCAATTAAAAGCTGAGAGCTGGCAGGGCTGGTGGTAGCCTGCAGGTGGAGAGAGAGGGGGACAGATAGTGGGGATGTGGACGGGGACTCTCCTGCCTTAATGAGGCTTGCCTCAAGGCCTGACTCACTGCAGACTGCATGACTGCATGGCTGACTGGATGACTGGATGACTGGCTGACTGACTGACTGCATGGCTGACTGCTGCCTGGCTGCGTGGCTGACTGGCTGATGGTAATCCACTGGGAAACTCTGGAACAGTGTTGTGGTTAGCATGTTCAAAAAGTAACACATTAAGTAATCAGATTACTTATTATGAGTAACTGGTAATGTAACTCATAACTTTAAAAAACTAGCATAACTATATAAAAAAAAGGGTAATATCATAGTTATTTTGTCAAGTAACGCGTGAATCATATCCCTACAGGGTGAGTGTTTTCATGATCCGATCTCGACTGGTTTCCTCATTTAGTTCTCGAGCGATCAGAGAAAGGCTGTTTGGAGAAATGTCATGACAGCTGCTTACCATAAAAATGGATAGAGGGTGCACATCTGATCTTTGCCACTGATCGCTTCTGTGATAGGAAAGCCAATAGAGGGCTTCACTGTCTTCTTCATGATGGTAACTCAAAGCAATATAACAAGTAATATAACATGTTACTTTCCACGCCAAGTAATAATGTAACTTCAAGCATTACCTTTGTGACGTAACAAGTAATATGTAATACATTACTCTTTCAAGTAACTCTTCCCAACCCTGCTCTGGTCCCACCCTGGTCTACACTTTAGCCATTGAGGAGATCAGATACACCTTAATACTAGAACTAGAATGATTATATATCACCAAATAATGCTACCATTGTACCGTTAATATATATAGGCCTAATAATGAAATAATTAAAATAATTGTGTGTGTCAGAATCCGGAGTATAAATATATACAGTGCAATCGGAAAGTATTCAGAACCCTTCGCATTTCCACATTTTGTTATGTTACAGCCTTATTCTAAAATGGATCAAACATGTTGTTTTCCTGATAAATCAACACACAATACCCCACGATGGGAAAACAGGTTTTTCAACATTTTTGCAAATTTATTACAAATAAAAAACAGAAATGCCTTATATACATCACTATTCAGATCTTTTGCTATGAGATTAGAAATTGAGCTCAGGTGAATCCTGTTTCCATTGATCATCCTTGAGATGTATCCATAACTTGATTGGTGTCCACCTGTGGTAAATTCAATTGATTGGACATGATTTAGAAAAGCACACACCTTTCTATGTAAGGTCCCACAGTTGACAGTGCATGTCAGAGCAAAAATCAAGCCATGAGGTCGAAGGAATTGTCCGTAGAGCTCTGAGACAGGATTGTGTCGAGGTACAGATCTGGGGAAGGGTACCAAAACATTTCCGCAGCACTGATGGTCCCCAAGATCACAATGGCCTCAAAGATTCTTAAACGGAAGACATTTGTAACCACCAAGATTCTTCCTAGATCTGGCCGCCCGGCCAAACTGAGCAATCAGGGGAGAAGGGCCTTGGTCAGGGTGATGACCAAGAACCCAATGGTCACTCTGACAGAGCTCCAGAGTTCCTCCATGGAGATGGGAGAACCTTCCAGAAGGACAACCATCTCTGCAGCACTCCACCAATCAGATCTTTATGGTAGTGTGGCCAGACGGAAGCCACTCCTCAGTAAAAGGCACATGACAGCCCGCTTAGAGTTTGCCAAAAGAAACAAGATTCTCTCGTCTGATGAAACCAAGATTGAACTCTATGACCTGCATGCCAAGCGTCACCTCTGGAGGAAACCAGGCACCGCTTATCACCAGGCCAATACCATCCCTAAGGTGAAGCATGGTGGTCGTAGCATCATGCTGTGGGGATGTTTTTCAGCGGCAGGGACTGGGAGACTTGTCAGGATCAAGGGTAAGATGAACAGAGGA
Organism: Salvelinus fontinalis; assembly: GCF_029448725.1. NCBI lineage: Eukaryota > Metazoa > Chordata > Actinopteri > Salmoniformes > Salmonidae > Salvelinus > Salvelinus fontinalis. The sequence continues at coordinate 128,904 of NC_074692.1, read as the reverse complement.
AAGTACAAAGAGATCCTTGATGAAAACCTGCTCCAGAGCACTCAGGGCCTCAGACTGGGGTGAAGGTTCACCTTCCAACAGGACAACGACCCTAAAAGCACAGCCAAGACAACGCAGGAGTGGCTTCGGGACAAGTCTCAATGTCCTTGAGTGGCCCAGACAGATCCTGGACTTGAACCTGATTGAACTGGATAGATCTGAAAATAGCTGTGCAGCGACACTCCCCATCCATACAGACAGAGCTTGAGAGGATCTGCATAGAAGAATGGGAGAAACTCCCAGGTGTGCCAAGCTGGTAGTGTCATACCCAAGAAGACTCAAGGCTGTAATCGCTGCCAAAGGTGCTTCAACAAAATACTGAGTAAAGGGTCTGAATAATTATGTAAATGTTTTTTGTTATATACATTTGCAAACATTTATAAAAAACAGTTTTTGCTCTGCCATTATGGGGCATTGTGTTTCGATGGATAACGAAAATAGACAATTGAATCAATTTTAGAATAAGGCTGTGATGTAGAAAAATGTGGAAAAAGTGAAGGGGTCTGAATACTTTCCGAATGCACTGTAAGTGTGTGATGGGATGTATAGACAATATGGACAGTGCATGAATAGAATAAGTAGTATATCTGAAGAATAGTATATGTACAGAAATAGTTTAATAGGATATGCCTTGATTAGAATACAGTATATACATATGAAGTGAGTAAAACAGTATGTAAACATTATTAAAGTGACCAGTGTTCCATCATTAAAGTGACCAGTGTTCAATGTCTATGTACATTGGGCAGCAGCTTTTACGGTGCATGTTAGAGTAACTGGGTGGTAGCCGGCTGGGGACAGTGACTGTTCAGGGCAGGGTACCGGGTGGGGGCTGGCTAGTGGTGACTATTTAGTAGGCTGATGGTCTTGAGATGGAAGCTTTTTTCGGACCCTGTGGAGGTCATAACGGGACTTCTTGTACATCTTGTACTTATTCCTGTCCTCAGCTGTAGCCTCGGGGTTGTCTACGTTAGCTCTGTGTGCGGTAGCCGTGTCCTTTAGTTCAGCGTCAACCTTGGTGTTAATCCAGGGCTTTTGATTGGGGAAGCAGCGAACCCTCACTGTGGGGACTACGTGGCTGATGCATTTTCTAATGAAGCCGGTGACGGAGGTGGCTAGCTCGTCAACGTTAACGGCGGAGTCTCGAAACATATTTCAATCAGCGCTAGCAGTCCTGCAACACAATCTCTGATTCTGGTGACCATTTCTCAATGGAGCGAGTCACATGTCCTTCCTGTTTGAGATTGTAAACAGGAAGCAGGAGTATGGAGTCATGATCTGAATTGCAAAATGGCAGATGAGGGAAGGCCTTGTATGCTTGCTTGTGGGTACAATAACAGGGGTGCAGGACTTTATCACCCCTAGTGTCATTGGAGACGTGTTGATGGAAGTTGGGCATCACGTGTCTTAATGATGCAAAACTAAAATGGCAGGCAACCAGACAAACAGCCTCTGGATGTAGGTGTTCTTGCTTGTTTATATCCTTGTACTGTTCATTAAGTGCCAGCTTGTTTTCTATTTCTTGTCATGAGGTGGAAAGTATACAACAATCCCGATAACACCTGAAAACTCCCTCGGGAGGTCGATGGGTTGGCAATTGACCATCAGGTATTCCAAGACGTGTGAACAGTGGCAAACCACTCCCCCCCTTGATTTCCCTGACTCCACTGCCCTGTCCACCTGGTGAATGGAGAATCCATCCAGTGTTCCCCCAGTGATGCGTTGGGCAGACCGCACCATCCTCTGGAGAGCCCTGCGGTTGCGGACGGTGAAGTTAGAGTACCAGGCGGTGATACAGCCTGACAGGATGCTCTCAATGATGCATCTATCAAAGTTTGTGAGGGTCTTAAAGGCCAATTTCTTTAGGCTCCTGAGGTTGAAGAGGCGCTGATGTGCCTTCTTCACCACACTATCTGTGTTGGTGGACCATTTCAGATTGTCAATTATGTGCACGCTGAGGGACTTAAAGCTTTCACCTTCTCCACTGTGGCCCCGTCGATGTGGATGGGGGCATGCTTTCTCTGCTGTCTTCTGACGTCCATGACCAGATCCTTTGTTTTGTTGACATTGAGGGAGAGGTTATTTTCCTAGCACCACTTTGCCAGGGACTTCACCTCCTCCCTGTAGGCTGTCTCGTAATTGTTGGTAATCAGAACTACCACTGTTGTGTCATCTGTAAACTTAATGATTGAGTTGGAGAAGTGCAAGGCCATGTAGTCATGGGTGAACAGGGAGTACAGGAGAGGGCAGGGCATGCACCCTTGTGGGCCCCCTGTGTTGAGGATCAGCGTAGGGGAGGTGTTTTTGCCTACCTTCACCACCAGGGGACGGCCTGTCAGAAGGTCCAGGACCCAGTTGCAAAAAGCGGGATTCAAACCCAGGGCCCGATCTTAATGATGAGCTTGGAGGGTACTCTGGTGTTGAAGGCTGAGCTGTAGTCAATGAACAGCATTCTTACATAGGTATTCCTCTTGTCCAGATGGAATAGGGCAGTGTGCAGTGGCATGGCAATTGTGTCATCTGTGGATCTATTGGGACGGTATACAAATTCCAGTGGGTCTAGGGTGTCGGGTAAGGTGGAGGTTGAGTTACCTTCACTTTCTTGGGTACAGGAACAATGGTGGACATATTGAAGCAAGTGGAGACAACAGACTGGGATAGGGAGAGATTGAATATGCCCGGGATAGGGAGAGATTGAATAAACACTCCAGCCAGCTGGTCTGACAGCTCTGAGGACACGGCTAGGGCCCGCAGCCTTGCGAGGGATAACACGCTTATTGGTGATAGCTACTGGTGGAGAGAAAAAATGGTGGACAAAGAAAAATGGTGTCTTTTGCTAACGTGGTTAGCTAATAGATTTACATATTTTGTCTTCCCTGTAAAACATTTTAAAAATCTGAAATGGTGGTTTTATTCACAAGATCTGTATCTTTCATTAGGTGTCTTGGACTTGTGATTTAATGATATTTAGATGCTACTATTTAAATGTGACGCTATGCTAGCGATGCTACTCAGTGTGGGGGGGGGGGGGGGGGGGGGGGGTGGTGGGTGCTCCCGGACCCGGGGTAGAGACCCGTGAAAGGTTAACAAGTCCAATACAGCTAATGAAAGATACAGATCGTGTGAATCCAGCCAACATGTCCGATTTTTTAAATGTTTTACAGGGAAGACACAATATGTAAATCTATTAGCTAAACACCTTAGCAAAAGACACAATTTTTTCTTTGTCCACCAACACCACTAGCTATCACCAATTCGGCCAAATAAAGATATTGATAGCCACTAACCAAGAAAAAACCTCATCAGATGACAGTCTGATAACATATTTATGGTATAGGATAGGTTTTGTTAGAAAAATGTGCATATTTCAGGTATAAATCATAGTTTACAATTGCACCCACCATCACAACTCGACTAGAATAAATACACAGAGCAACGTGTATTACCTAATTACTAATCATAAAACATTTCGTAAAAATACACAGCATACACTAATTGAAAGACACAGATCCTGTGAATACAGACAATATTTCAGATTTTCTAAGTGTCTTACAGCGAAAACACAATAAATCGTTATATTAGCATAGCACATGTGCAAACATTACCCCAGCATTGATTCACAGCAAAAAGAGCGATATCATTATCACCACCAAAATGTATACATTTTTTCACTAACCTTCTCAGAATTCTTCAGATGACACTCCTGTAACATCATATTACAACATACATATAGAGTTTGTTCGAAAATGTGGATATTTAGCCACCAAAATCGTGGTTATACAATGAGAAAAGTAGACGAGCTGGTCAGAAAATGTCGGACGCCATATTAGACAGTGATCTAGTCTTATACATAAATACTCATAAACTTGACAAAAAAATACAGGGTGGACAGCGATTGATAGACAATTTAGTTCTATCAAATTATCCTTACTTTTCAATACATGTTGCGCCAAACGAAGCTACACCAAACAAAATGGCGGCATAAGCGTTTAACATTTTTCGACAGAAACACGATTTATCATAATAAATAGTTCTTACTATGAGCTGTTCTTCCATCAGAATCTTGGGCAATGAATAATTTCTTGGGTCTAATCGTCTTTTGGTCGAAAGCTGTCCTCTTGCCATGTGGAAATGCCCACTAACGTTCGGCATGAACTGGAAACGTGCCCAGAGGTTCAAAGTGTCTCAGAAAGAAATGCCTCAAAATCGCACTAAACGGATATAAATTGCTATAAAACGGTTTAAATTAACTACCTTATGATGTTTTTAACACCTATAACGAGTAAAAACATGACCGGAGAAATATTACTGGCTAAACTAAAGCTTGGAAAGAGAAGAGGTCCGATGTCCACCGTGCGTCAGGCGCAGCAGGAAAAGGAAGCTACTTCCGGTATTTGGTCTTTTATACAGGCCCTGATTGCGCAATCGACTCCATTCAAAGCGTCACCCCTTACTGACATCTAGAGGAAGAGGTAGGCAGTGTTTGTATCCTCATAGCATTTACAGGGACTTTACAACTGACTTGGAATCAGGGGCCAAGATTTCTGAAATCTGACCCCATGTCAGGAAAAGTGCTGTGGAAGGAGTTCTGTTTCACTCAGAGACAAAATTCCAACGGCTATAGAAACTAGAGAGTGTTTTCTATCCAATAATAATAATAATATGCATATTATACGAGCAAGATTTGAGTAGGAAGCCGTTTAAAAAGGACACGTTTTCCAGAAAAAGAGACAACAGCACCCCCTGTCCTCATCAGGCTAAGGTCTTCGAAAGCTAAGTCATCAAACAGATTACCAACCATTTCGAATCCCACCGTACCTTAACCGCTATGCAATCTGGTTTCAGAGCTGGTCATGGGTGCACCTCAGCCACGCTCAAGGTCCTAAACGATATCATAACCGCCATCGATACTGTGCAGCCGTATTCATCGACCTGGTCAAGGCTTTCGACTCTGTCAATCACCACATTCTTATTGGCAGACTCAACAGCCTTGGTTTCTCAAATGATTGCCTCGCCTGGTTCACCAACTACTTCTCTGATAGAGTTCAGTGTGTCAAATTGGAGGGCCTGTTGTCCGGACCTCTTGCAGTCTCTATGGGGGTGCCACAGGGTTCAATTCTCGGGCCAACTCTTTTCTCTGTATACATCAATGATGTCGCTCTCGCTGCTGGTGATTCTCTGATCCACCTCTACGCAGATGACACCATTCTGTATACTTCTGGCCCTTCTTTTGACACTGTGATAACTAACCTCCAGACGAGCTTCAATGCCATACAACTCTCCTTCCGTGGCCTCCAACTGCTCTTAAATGCAAGTAAAACTAAATGCATGCTCTTCAACCGATCACTGCCCTCACGTGCCTGCCCGTCCAGCATCTTTACCCTGGACGGTTCTGACTTAGAATATGAGGACAACTACAAATACCTAGGTGTCTGGCTAGACTGTAAACTCTCCTTCCAGATTCACATTAAGCATTTCCAATCCAAAATTAAATTTAGAATCGGCTTCCTATTTCGCAACAAAGCATCCTTCACTCATGCTGCCAAACATACCCTCGTAAAACTGACCATCCTACCGATCCTCGACTTCGGCGATGTCATCTATAAAATAGCCTACCACACTCTACTCAACAAATTGTATGCAGTCTATCACAGTGCCATCCGTTTTGTCACCAAAGCCCAATATATTACCCACCACTGCGACCTGTACGCTCTCGTTGGCTGGCCATCGCTTCATACTCGTCGCCAAAACCACTGGCTCCAGGTCATTTATAAGTCTCTGCTAGGTAAAGCCCTGCCTTATCTCAGCTCACTGGTCACCATAGCAGCACCCACCCATAGCACGCGCTCCAGCAGGTTTAACTCACTGGTCACCTCCAAAGCCAATTCTTCCTTTGTCCGCCTTTCCTTCCAGTTCTCTGCTGCCAATGACTGGAACGAACTGCAAAAATCACTGAAGCTGGAGACCCATATCTCCCTCACTAGCTTTAAGCACCAGCTGTCAGAGCAGCTCACAGATCACTGCACCTGTACATAGCCCATATGTAAACAGCCCATCCATCTACCTCATCCCCATACTGTATTTATTTATTTATCTTGCTCCTTTGCACCCCAGTATCTCTACTTGCACATTAATCTTCTGCACATCTACCATTACAGTGTCTAATTGCTATATTGTAATTACTTTGCCACCATGGCCTATTTATTGCCTTACCTCCCTTATCTTACATCACTTTTATTTTTATACTGTTTTATTGACTGTATGTTTGTTTATTCCATGTGTAACTCTGTATTGTTGTATGTGTCGAACTGCTATGCTTTATCTTGGCCAGGTCGCAGTTGTAAATGAGAACTTGTTCTCAACTAGCCTACCTGGTTAAATAAAGGTGACATATATATATTTTTTAAAAGGTCGGGTGAAAAGGACTTGTGTTCCTGTACATTATCACAATCACACCATGAGTAGTTAATCATGAAACATACACCCACGCCTTTCTTTTTCCCAGACAGTTCCTTATTCCTGTCTGCGCGATGTACTGAGAACCCAGCTGGCTGTATGGACGGGGACAGTATATCAGAGAGTCATAATTCTGTAAAACATAGTATGTTACAATCCCTGATGTCGCTCTGGAAGCAATTCCTCACCCTGAGCTCATCTACTTCATTGTCCTGGGACTGAACATTATCAAGTAATACTGAATACTCTGAAGCGGTGGGTGATACGCATGCCTCCTGAGTCGGACTAAAAGTCCACTCCGAATACCTCTTCTTCGCCAGCAGCGTCTTGGAGCAGTCTCTGGGATAAGTGAAATTGCCTTGGGTGTTACAAACAAAGAATCCAATTCAGGAAAGTCATATTTCTGGTCAAAAATGCTGGCGAGTTACCGCCACTCTAATATCCAAAAGTTAATTCCGGCTGCATGACGTTCTGAGCAAATAATGTAATAAATAACACCAAAAAAAGAAAAAAAGAAATGCTTAGGAGCCATGAACAGGGAGAGCACGTCTATCAGCGCCATCTTGTTATGTGTGTCTTGTTATGCGTGTCAATTGGGCATTAAAGGTTATTTTAACAAATGTTTCCAAAAGCTTTTGTCCCTCAGCTTACAATCCATGACCTCACTTACTCCAAACAAAACCAGAATAATATCTCCAAAAGGAAAAATATTCCGGAATAACTGCAGGTTACAGAGGAACAATAACACAAAAATCACACAATCAGCTCTCAGTTCAAATCTATCTTTCCATACTGAAAGACAAGTATCAGATCATTCTATAACTTCCCTTTATGTTTGACTAAACTCATGTTACCCCTCTTAGGTTCGAATGACTCCAGTGATTCCCTATTCACTAACCAGTTCATTGGAGGTTTTTCAACACACTTGGTCTTCGTTGACTTTGGGAATTTCTACCCTTTCCATTGACACTCGCAGCATTCGATGAAACGTGAACATTTTCTTTCCGGGTGAGGGAAAACTTTCCTTGAAATCTCATATCTGTATTGCCTATTCCGATCGTTACCACATTAGGGGGTGTGTGAGCCAGGGAATAAGAGAGAAGTAAAAAACCTCATAGTGACAAAGTTGAGCTAAAGAAGCTGGAGCGTGGAATCAGACGAACGAAACCCCTGGAGGGAGAGAGAGACTCAGAAAGAGCGAGAGAGAGAGAGAGATGGAGAGTGTGAGGAGCTGCTGCACGGCTCGGCACGCTGCTGGTTGCTCGGTGTTGGGGATGATAAAACAGTGGGGGTGACGCAGGGCCCTGAGCTACAGTCCCAGCACCAGCTTCAGTACAGAGACAGGAACACAGAGACGTTAGCTGGTGTTTGGCTGCTAAAGCACCTGCCTCAATGGATGGGCTGATTGCACAGCCCTGACTCATCTTTGGCTACATGTCTAACCCCGGGGAGTCTCCGATTGGCATGAAGATACTAATGGAGCGGAGCAGCGTTCGCTGCTGGGACTGGCAAATCTCCCACTGCAGGGATGCAGCGCAAGTCTACACGGGATCAGCTCGCTCCAGTCAGCACTGGGTTTTGATCTACACTGCAGAGCTCTTTGATGTCTTAATCAGTTCCCCTATCGGGCTGAGGGAGGGAAGGGCGGGGGAGGGGGGGGGGGGGCACCCTGGCCAAGCCCCGGGGTGATGAGCTTTGTGTGGGTATACAGTAGGCTCCACCAGCCTAGCTGGTTCTGTCTTGGTCTGTCTGGGTCACACTTCACTATGTTGACCTCAAACTATCTTTTGGCCTCTTTGTCATCTGCATTAAAGCAGTGTTGTGAGCTAACAACTTAATCCACTATCTAACTTTAGAGTGAGATGACCAGTTACGAATGAACAACCTACCTAATTAACCAACTAGCTTACCAGATGCATTTGAAATATATTTCTACTAGCCTATTATGGCAATAGTTCACAATTCACCCGACCCATGTCACACAGGACGGGAGAGTAGACTTTAAGTCTCATAGAGATGATTACTAGACATGGAACAGAGAGACAAGAGTTCAATGTACTATGATTAAACCCGGCAACCGCTGTCTTGAGTGAGGAGCGGGGGCCAAAAAGAGGGAAAGAGAGAAAGATAGAGAGAAAAACAGAGCGAGAGAGGGGAGTGGGAGAAAAAAAAGATGGCTGAAGATTAAACAGGGAGATTAGAGAGAAGCGAATCAGAGATGTATTCATTCATCAAAAGTTATGGACCCCCACCCACGGCTTCTCCTCCAGGCTAAATGTTCTGTTCCAGGGAGCCCCATGATGTACCGAAGAAGAGTGGGTGGAAGGAGAAGAGCCCAGCCCAGCACAGCACCAGAGCCATCTGAAGAGATATCTCCCAGTGAACGCTGTCATCTCCTCCCTGCTCTCTTAGAAAGACGCCCCCCGAAATGAATGTCAACAAAACGAGGTCTTTCAAATACAGTATGGCTGCTCTCTGCTTCTCCGCGGAAACAAAAAGAAGAATCACCCGCGGAAACTGTCAATTCGTCTTCGTGTCACTGAGAACGCAGAGGGGAAATGATCTAATAGCACGTTTGAAGTTAAACGGAGGTCTATAATACAGCAAAATGCTTAATTAAAATGAAAGTAGCAGTGTGGAGATGATACCCAGCAGGCTTTAATAGGCACCTGCAGGTTAATTACAACAAGTAATGTCTATGGTGCTTTGTGTATCAATCAAAGATGTGACTAGCATCGCTGCCGTGCCTATCAATCACAGTGGGCTCTATTCGGATGTGTGTGTCTGTTTGCGTGCGTACGTAAGTGTGTGCGTGTATGCAATCACCCTGGAGGATCATAAGACCAGCCAGTCTGACCTCACTGATAAAACATGATTTGAAAGATGCGATGTGCTGTGTATCTGAAGGCCCTTGAGAGCATTGTCATACATCAGATAACTTTCGTCTGCAGTTGACGGACTAGCGTTGCGTAAGTCCGACGCCATTTACATGACCAAATCAGATCTGTAATAATCTAACTTTCACTGTCGTGATGGGAGAGGCAGAGGCACTACAGCTCCTGAAACGGATACGCACTAGTAGAAGCAATATCGACTTCTATAACACAGGCCCCTCTGCTATGCTACAGAAATCTGGTTCATTGTACAGTATGGAAATCTGCCGTGTGGAAAGTGTTAGTCTGAGGTGTGTTATCATCCAGACCCTGGATTATAATTCATATAGATGAAGGATCCAGACAGGAAGTGAATGTTGTGTCTCAGAACTGGCTAAAGGAACACCGTCTTAGTAGCCCGCCTTCTGATTGGACAATTAGCTGCTTAATAGACAACTACCTCGGAGAAGATTTGGCTGATGGGAGGAAGCATGCTACTTTCCTGGTGAAGGGAGGGGATCAGCATGTGGACCATGGAAATAAAGAGCTATGAGATCTTTAGGAAACAGGCGTAAGGAATTTGTCTGGTCCAGGCTCAGTGAAATAATATTACGCATATACTTAAACTTCAAAGGGACCGCGCGGGGCGAAGAATCCACCCGGCACCCGGGCTAAACTGCTCTCATTTAGTGGTAATGAAGTCAATAAACAGATAGATGAACACTCTGATACGGATGCACACTTCACTACTCGACTACTGTACCATACCACCTAATGCTTCCCGCCCCCGAAAATGAGGTGCTCAAACGTTGCCAAAACACATTTCCTTAAATAACCCACCATTTGATTGAGCTTTCTTTTGCCTAAATTATAGTGCACATTAACTCCCTCCGTGGCCACGGAATTTAATCCATCAATTACCGAAAGAGCTATTGCAAATTCTCCCCGTCGCTCGCAAATTGCGGCTCCACACACAGTCTCATGGTAGATTTGCCCGCTCTCTATATTTATCTCCTTCCGATGAATATTTATTTCTAATACTTATATGTCTGCAGGCTGTGCCGTGATTCGCCATCCTGCACCAGCATTAGTAGCCCAATAATAGGGCTTAGAATTACATGTGGAACCCTGTTGGAGCCTCATGGTGGGATTTAAGGTGGGACTTATCCTGTTCCCAATTATTCACTCCAGAAGCGCCTTTCGCGACTCCATGAAGACAGGGCTGCGAGATTTGACACGGGCCAGTTTGGATCGAGGGGAATAGAGCCGAGGGGACAGAAGAGGGTGATGCGAGGGTGGGGGAGGTACTGGCAGAACTTAGGTTCAGCCGAGTTGACAAAATATCCATGTGACAAAAGACATGCTAACACACTGAAGACGTTTCTTATCCTAGGCAAGATGAAATAATCATTTTACCGCGTTCATGAAAAAGAGTGTAACGATGACGGGCCCTCTTTGCCGTAACATCATTCTGCAGATCCTGAGAGGAGAGAGAAATTGGTCATTTTGAAAAGTGCGTGTTGATGTGGACAGTAAAATAAATGTTTGGTCCGTCTCACCCACTGACCTTTGGCCTAAAATGGTGAGCGAGACAGCTGTGGCAAACCTGGTCACATGTTCTGCCTGGAGCTTTGTTGACAGCCAATCCCAAATTCTTTCTACATATCCTTCCTCTCCCACCCCACCCGTTCCTGCCCCCCTGGCCTACGCATCTGAGGAACTTAATGGAAAATGAAAGTCATGAGTACAAAACCTGGGGGGCTTAAACCTATCAGTCCATCTTGTTGACAGATGTCAGTTTTGGGAAGCTAAGCATCATCAGAGAACACTGGGAGATGAAACCCCCCCCCTAGCAACCCTGTGGTTAAAATAACACCCTGGAGACAGGACACAGCACTGTGACTGGCCACAAAATATACACCAGAACATACAGCGGACCAACAAAAAACAGGTCCACCAGCAAAATCACGCAAAATCAATGGTGGGACCAACACGAGTGTTCTACAGTGTCAAGTTCAATGTGAAGCTCCGGGCGTGGAAAGAGAGAAAAGGGACTGAAAGAAAGCAGAAGAAACGTGTGAATCTCAGCCCACTGTTTTCCATGTTGAGCCTTGATAATGAATCGTAGGTTGAGGAGGGTAAGTAGAAATAAAACTGGCAATAGGAAGAAAACCCAGAGCGGTTTGACCTTCTACTTCCATTGTCAGCAAACCAATCACTAGCAGCACCCGAATCTTAACATATGCCTGGGGCCAAACTCACTCTTCACATGCAGGGAGGGGGGGGGGGGGGGGGGGGGGCACTGAGTAGAGGTCCTCTTTAGCAGTACTAGGGGAGTGAAGACCTCCAGCCACATCCATACCATACTCATCCTCCCCATTATTCTCTATCCTCTCTTCTATTCATCCTTTGAGTGTCCCTGTTTTTGTATAGTTGCACTCCCCTCAGTGTTCAGTCAAATCTTTAATTGAGGTTTTTCGCAAAGACACACCGGCGTTGAATAGGAGCGGTGGTATGGTGAGAGGTGGATTGGCAGGCAGTTGTGATCTTTGGGTGGTGGTGGTTGGGGCTGGCTGACTAGGGGAGCCAGGGCTATGGATCAGGTTCCTGGGCCAGCTGTCTCAAGTGCACTGAGGCCCTGACAGACAGAACAGGATAATAGGAACAGGAGCTCTGTAACACGAGCCTCATCTTTACAAAATCAACTCCACGGTCACTTCTCTCTGCTTTGAGTCCCCAACACACACATGTCCCCAACACACACGCACGCACACACACACACACACACACACACACACACACACACACACACACACACACACACACACACACACACACACACACACACACACACACACACACACACACACACACACACACACACACACACACACACACACACACACACACACACACACAGGCACTGACACAGGCACAGACGCACACACGCATGCACACGCACACACACAGACACAGCCCAAAACCATCCCCATGCTCTCTAATGTCTCGCTGAGTGAGCATTTTGATTGATCTAAAAGTAGAAGGTACTTCTTGCAAAACCGTGTCCTCTCTGGAATCGCGTGCGGGCAAACAAGCCCCATCCTCACCTCCCGCCCGAATGCCCCCATACCTCAGTGCCAAAGGACTAGGGTGAGGTTACGGTTGGAATTGAGGTGAACCCCCCCCCCCCCGCCACACTCGTCTGGACTGTGGTCACCATGTGGTCATCACGCCCAATAAACTGTATTTGTTTGTGCCAGCTATGGATCTGCCGGGGTGAAGAGGACAACAAGGTGTCAGTGGATTCTCGCAGGGTTCCACTGTGATCTGGTGACTCTCTGGTTCGACACACTGGATGAATGGGAGTGAATGTGAAGTAGGGCTGCTCAACAGCCGTCTGTCACTAGTAGTCCTACAGCCAAGACATCATTCATCAGTCCACTTGTTGTTCAGCCAGCCAGTCAGGCAGCTCCGGGATTCTCCCTCTCTGTGTGGATCTTTAATCATTTATGAAACATGACACGGAACATGGGCCTTACATGTCTTTCTATCGTGCTCTTCCTCCTTCTCTTTCTCTCTGCCTCCTTCTCCCCCCCCCCCCCTGTGTATTGAAGTATTCAGTTTCGCGTGACATGCTGCTTTCTGTGGTTTTGCCCAAATTCCTTGTCAATATTCAGTTCATTTGCACAATACACACAGGCAAAAGATTCAAGACATGTATATTGGTTTAATCACCCAGACAGTGAGGTTGAGTCATAAAAAATCCAAGCAATTACAGTGGATTGGCTCATGCTATGCTGTTATACCTATGTCACTAACGCATATATTACCAGCTGACTATGAAACTAAGGATTTCCATGGAAAACACCATTGGTGTGTCAAATATAGGCCTGTATTAAGTTGTGTGAAAAATATAGCCAGTGTTAAATAGCTCGCTAATCCATCAAAATCCCATATAAAGTGGGACAAAAAAAGAGAAACGAGAGAAACAATAGGATTAAAAGCAAAAATAGGTGAAGCTGAAATCAAGACCTACAGGAATCCCATTAGCGAAAACACAAAACCAGTATAGCACCATGGGTTTTCTCCTGAACGGTAGCTTCGCCCCAAACTCAGAGGGCTCTACAGTCTCAAAATATACTCCCTGTCTGTAACATGACAACAATTTCAAATAACAGTAGTGGTCTTGCTGAAGGAAGCACACTAATATTTCTCTGAAATGAATTAGAGCACCAGATACTACACAATAAAACCTCCACACTATTTGATTAGAAGGGGTCTGAGGACAACTGAATATTGTGTGTGTTTAGTGTCTACTGTGGATACAGAGCGTGCAGGGAGGCGGGATGTAAGCGGCGGTTGTCCTTGCCTGCATTAGACCTTACACTTTGGGAGTGTGACTCTTTCACCTACCCTTAACCCACAGCCTGATATAGGACCCCCAACCTGTACCCCCAGGCTCTGTTTTTCAGAGCTGTCCCTGTCCTCAGTCTTCAGTCTGCCCCTGTCCTCCTTTACCCTCTGCTGTCTCTCATCATCTCTCCCTTCGCCCTCCTTCCATTCCCCTCCACGCCCTCCACGCCCTCCTCGCCCTCTGCTACTTGCTCTCTCCTCTCTCATGTAACTCTATATCCCTCTTTCCCCTCTCTAGGTAGGACACACATCTCTCTCCTCCGCGGTCCCTCCCTCACCCCGTCTTTACCCCGCTTTCCCTCTTTCTCCTATCTGCTCCCTTTCTCCACTTCCTCCTCTCATCCTCCTGTTCCCACCGCTGTGATCCGAGAGACATGGCACAGCACACATGAGGTGACCCCAGAACACTAGGGTACACCCAATTACTGGGACTTTTTTTACTCGGGCTTCCGTCTCTTCCAATTTTCCAAATCCGTCGGACAAACCATGAAGGTGTACACCGGCAATTGGGGACATATTTTGTAGCTCCATTAAAGTTAACCAAGGAGAAACCAAGTGTACGCTTATGCTGGCATTGGCTCAAACTAGACCTATTAAAGTGTGATTGGAGGCGGGGGGGGAGGAGGGGTAGCGGGTAGCGCTGGCGGTGTGGCCGGGGTGTGGAGGATTGTGTGTAAACAGCCTGCACAAGGGTATTATTCTATAAATCCCGCTTACGGAAGGCTTAAAACCTGTTGGGGATGGGGGCGCTGTTTAGACTATTTATGCTAATTGGGTAATTTTTGAAACGGCTTCCCACAAAATCCTTGATCGTACAATATGCATATTATTATTATTATTGGATAGAAAACAGTCTATAGTTTCTATAGGAGTTGAAATTTTGTCTCTAAGTGGAACAGAGCCCATTCTACAGCAATTTCCCTGACATGGATTCAGATTTCAGAAATGTTGGCCACTGTTCTGAAGTCAGTTAAAAGGGCACTGTCATTGCTATGACTGTACGGACACTTCTTACGTCTTCCCCTGGATGCCTTTACGTGATGACGATTCCAATGGGGTCGATTGCGCGTTCACAGGCCCTATAAATCAAAAAACCCTGTAGCTAGCAAGTCTTTTGTTGGTGCGTCACGCGCGTGGAGGACACCGACCCTCTCCTGTTCCAAGCGTTAGTTTAGCCTGTTATATTTCTCCGGTCATCTTTTCACTCGTTATAGGAGTTAAAAACATCATAAGGTAGTTAATTTAAAGCGTTTTATAGCAATTTATATCCGTTTAGTGCGATTTTGGGACATTTATTTCTTTAACGCTGTGAATAGGTGGGCACGCTTTCAGTTCATCCCGAACGCAGTTGGCATTTCCACATGGCAAGAGGACAGCTTTCCACCAAAAGACGATTCCTCCCAAGAAAGGATCCTTTGCCCAAGATACTGATGGAAGAACAGCTCAAGGTAGGACATTTTTATTATGATAAATCGTGTTTCTGTCGAAACATTTTAGTGGCTTAGGACGCCATGTTTTTTGACTTAGCTTCGCTTGGCGCAAACTGTATTGAAAAGTAAGGATAAATTAAAAAATGTAATAACGCAATTGTATTAAGAATTAAATTGTCTATCAATCCCTGTCCACCCTATATTTTTTAGTCACGTTTATGAGTATTTATGTATAAGAGTAGATCACTGTCTAAGTGGCGCAAGGAAATTTTCTGACCAACTGAGCTACATTTCACATTGTCTAACCATGATTTTGGTGGCTAAATATAAACATTTTCGATCAAACTGTATATGCATGTTGTAATGTGATGTTACAGGAGTGTCATCGGAAGAATTCTGAGAAGGTTAGTGAAAAAATTAATATCTTTTGGCGATGTTGACTTTTATCGCTCACTTTGGCTAGAATCAATGCTGGGCTGCTATGTGGTATGTGCTATGCTAATATAACGATTTATTGTGTTTTCGCTGTAAGACACTTAGAAAATCTGAAATATTGTCTGTATTCACAGGATCTGTGTCTTTCGATTCGTGTATGCTGTGTATTTTTACGAAATGTTTGATGATTAGTAAGTAGGTAAACACGTTGCTCTAAGTAGTTTTTCTATTCCATTTGTGACGGTGGGTGCAATTGTAACCTATGCCATCTACCTGAAATATGCACTTTTTTCTAACAAAACCTATCCCATACCATAAATATGTTATCAGACTGTCATCTAATGAGTTTTTTTGTTGGTTAGGGGCTATAAATATCTTAGTTTAGCCGAATTGGTGATGGCTACTGGTGTTGGTGGACAAATAAAAGATGGTGGATTATGCTAATGTGTTTTTAGGTAATAGATGTACATCTTTACATATTGTGTCTTCCCTGTAAAACATTTTAAAAATCGGACATGTTGACTGGATTCACAAGATCTGTGTCTTTCATTAGCTGTATTGGACTTTAATGTGTGAAAGTTAAATATTTAAAAAAAATATTTTTTTTGAATTTCGCGGCACTGGTTTTTCAGTTGGGGGGGGGGGGGGTGTGCCGCTAGCGCCACGCTGATCCTAGACAGGTTAAATGTAACATTGAACAGCATTACAGCGAAGTAGTGATACTGTTATTATGAGAAAGGTTCAACAGTTCACGTTCAGGTCTCGCCACACCGTACCCCGCTGTCCAATGGAAACAGTGCTGCCTCGATTAGTCCATTGACCTTCCTCACCCAGCAATAAGATCTAGAATAGTGAGCATGCTTTCAGTGAGGGGACTGGCCTAGCTGCTAGAGGGCTGGTACACTGAACACTGACGGTCTGATGCCTTCTGCGGCGACTCCGGCCTGGGACCGTTCACACGTTACTGTACGAGGACAGAGTCGATACAGCATGTCTTTGATTAAACGTTCTAATTGGGAGCGTATCTGCTTACAGATCCGTGTTTACATTTGAGTGTCAGTTTGGACATAGAGTTAGTTCTAGTTTTTAGGGCATACAATACTCCATTTTGCAGCAATCTGCATTTCCTCAGCAAACAGGCAGCGTTTCTACCTTCAGTCTGTTGCTTGGTAAGAAAGAGGCTGATGGAGGGGGATTCGGTTTTCGTGGTTATTCTATTTTGGCCCAGGAGCCTCGCTGGATGTGGTCGAGAGGTCAGAGAAGAGGGACAAACTACGCGGGGAGGTAGGCGGAGGGAGAGCAAGAGGGAGAGAGGGAAGAGGAGGGAGAAAGAAAGAGCGAGAGATGGTATCCTTACACGGCGACAAACCTGTTGTGTTGTCCAACCCGAAGCCCGAAGCCTGCAGCTCTAGCAGCTTTATTTGCAGCCCTAATTGGGGAGACAGCATTGTGTCACGAAACGGGCACTCAACTGCAACACGGTTGATGAAGTGAGAGCTTTAATTTGGAGTTGGGCGACTCAAATCACTGAGCGAGGGAGAACGAGAGGGAGAGAAAAAAAACAAGGGCAAGAGCCATAAAAAAAAAAAGACAAAACAAATGTAATCTCTGAAGAGATGTTTAATTGTCACAAAAACATATCGGGCAATTTGCGTGGCATCGGCGGAGGGCGCGCGATTTTCTTGTTCATGCTAAAGCGCTCTCTGTCTGGCTGCCAAGACAACCCAACGGTGGTGAATGAAGTGGTCCACTAACCCGGCTCTGAGTAGGCAGCGGCGCTAATAGCTTTTCAGGAAGGAAACAACAACAATAAACGACAACAACAACATCATCCGTGACCGGAGTCCCTTGGGATGGTGTCTCGGAGAAAACAAAGCGAAAGCTCAAGGAGCTACCAAGAGGAAGTAAGGCCATGGACTGATTAACTCGTCTATATACTTATTGTGTTGCACGTCCGTTTTCTGGTAGTGTTTACTCACACACGCCAGCACCCAGATACAGACAAATGGCCGATCAGTCACGCACATGTGATTGGCTGCTCTGCTGCTGACCAGGGTCACACAGGGATTACATGGCCACCTGAGGACACTCACTTATTATACTGAGCCTCTTTCTCTCTCTCTCTCTCTCTCTGTCAGTCTGTATGTCTGTCTCTCTTTTTCTCTCTCTCTCTCTCTCTTTGTCAGTCTGTCTGTCTTTCTGTCTGTCTGTCTCTTTCTCTTTCTCTCTCTCTCTCTCTCTCTCTCTCTCTCTCTCTCTCTCTCTCATTATTTATCTTATTTGTAAACATATATAAACATCATCTTCATCGCTGTTGCCTTGGACACATTGCGGTGTAACAGGTGAAGTGAGGTAAGTGTGAGTGAGAGAGAGAGGGAGAAAGCGAGAGAGAGAGAGAGAGAGCAAGAGAGAGCGAGAGAGAGAGAGAGAGAGAGAGAGAGAGCGAGAGAGAGAGAGAGACAGGGAGAGGGAGAGGGAGGAAAAAAAAGAGTGAGCGAGTGTGTGTTTGATACTGAGAGTGCGCCTCATACACTTGTGGTCTGTCATTACCGCAGCATAACAAGTCCACTTGTGCTTTGAGCTTCTGCCAAAACTCCCTGCCTAGCCTGCCTTCCCCTGTGCGGTGGAGCATAGCAGAGCTGAACAGCAACAGACCATCACCAAGTGAATAGGCTATACAGCACTACCACAGACCCATGAAATACCAGGAGTACAATGGGGCTAATGTTGTTGATTGTAGTGTTACATATTGAATCTACACTGAGTGTACAAAACATTAGGAACACCTATCTAATATGAGTTACACCCCCTTTGCCCTCAGAACAGCCTCAATTGGTCAGGCATGGATTCTACTAGGAATCGACAGGCGTTCCACAGGAATGCTGGCCCGTGTTGACTCCAATGCTTGCCACAGTTGTAGTCAAGTTGGCTGGATGTACTTTGGGTGGTGGACCATTCTTGATGACACACGGGGAAACTGTTGAGTGTGAAAAGCCCAGCAGCGTTACAGTTCTTGACACACTCAAACCGGCGCGCCTGGCACCTACTACCATACCCCGTTCAAAGGCACTTAAATATTTTGTCTTGCCCGTTCACCCGCTGAATGGCACACAAACACAATCCATGGCTCAAGGCTTGTGAATCCTTCTTTAACCCTGTCTCCTCCACTTCATCTACACTGATGGAAGTGGATTCAACAAATTACATCAACACGGGATCCTAGCTTTCGCCCGGATTCACCTGGTCAGTCGATGTCAAGGAAAGAGCAGGTGTCTTTAATGTCTTGTTCACTCTGTGTTTAAAGAGTCCGGAAGAGTTTTACACTATCTAGTCCAGATAAGGATGTTTATGAGTACATTTCAGAAGGGGGCATGAGCAGCCTATATGCTAGCAGCATTTGTGTGAATGCAGTTTTGCAATGTAAAACATCCCTTGCCAGTAAATCATCCCTGCAGTCTCATCCCCTCCCATAGCGGGTCTGCGGTCAGTACTGTTCTTTTCCGGGCTACCCTGGAATGTGTATGTGACTGTCTGAGGGGCTACTACCTTTCAGAGAACGTTAGGAGGGGAAAGGGGGACGCAAAGAGGGGGACGATAACTTGGAGAGAAAGACTGACTTGCCTAGTTAAATAAAGGTTAAAGAAATAAAAAGAAAAAAGAAAGAAAGCGAGAGTTGTCTGTGATGTATTGACGGCCCCACAGCGTTGGCATGACAGGGGAGGGATGCTCACCTGGCGCGGGGCACATTCTGGAGCAGACCTGTCAATCAAACATGCCCCTCACGAGAGAGAGAGACAAAGAGAGCTAGAGAGAGAGAGAGAGAGAGAGAGAGCGAGAGAAGCCAGATGTTTGCCTGGCCTTGCCTCTCCTTGCTTGGCTTGGCCTGGCGGAGTAGAGGAGGTGGGTGGATAAGGGATGGGTGGATGAGGAGGGCTGTGGTGGACATGTGCACTCTGTTGTGACGAGTACCAGATGTGCTCCATTGACCCACATCACCCAGGCAGTAGACATACCACATAGGCCTGGATCTCCCAGACCCACCGCACAATCAGACACACACCTGTTTCCATTCACAGGCCACGCAGGGAGAGGTGCATCCTGGGAAACACTGTCATGTTCTTTCTATCGCTCACGTCTATTTCTATATTTCCCCCACCTATTAGAGTTGTCTCTTTTTTTCCTCTTGTCAAACTCATCTTTGATATGTTTACTCTAGGGGCTAATGAGAAACTCGAACAGATTTCAGGGTTTAGAAAAAACACTCTAATGACCTGGTGGAAATATTAATTGAATTTCCCATCCAAACACAAAGAGCTGGTTCAGGGTAACAAGATATTCCAGGGAGATGGCTGTTTGATTTGGGCCCTTGTTTCATGTTACAAATTCTGAATTAGCTTAAGTAAGTGCACCTGCATGACCTCCAAGTGCTCCAGAGGTCAAAGTCATTCAAACATTTAAAGAATGGTAATTAAATTACCCTTGGTGGTGAATAACTTCAATTTGGTAGCCACACAAATTGCTTCCAGCTTTTGTCTTCGCACAAAGTTCCCCCTTTCAGCTGTGCGTTCATATTTTTTCGGTTAGGACTTGGAGCAACAAACAACCGCTCATTTTTTATAAATCTTAAGCAATCACAGCTAATTCGGACCATTTAAACGTGCACTCTGTTTCGGTTGCTTTCGCTGAGGTTCACAGAGGGAGAAGGGCAGGAACTTTACAGCCAGCAAAAGCTAATACAAGCACTTCTACGGCAAATTAACTTCTATATCCCGCTGTCTTGATTTATGAAGTGAAATAAAAAAGGGTCCCAGTGTGGTATTAGTGGGTTTTTCGGTGGGGCCTGGGTGGGACTTAGGGCCCATATTTCAGTTGCCTTGTGGGAAGCTTTGAGTCCAGGTGGGGCCCCTTAATATGGCTCCAGTGAGGTCCACATGAAGTGTAACCATCGCAGCACAGTAACTCTTCATCAGGACCTGGCCCCTAGCCAGCCCAGCTACTACCTGAGTCTCTTTGAAGAGCGACACATTGGCCCCGGTATTTAACCATGCTCTTTGAGGTCCCGGTGCTGAGAGCAAGGGGATAAAGAGCAACAGAGAGAGAGAGAGAGAGTGAAAGGAGAGAGAGAGAGAGAGAGAGAGAGAGAGAGAGAGAGAGAGAGGGAGAGAGAGAGAGGTGCAGTAGCAAAGGCAATTTAGGTTTGAACTGTGATGAAATAATCCACTTCATGAAGTGACAGGGATGGCAGCAGTGAGCAGCAACAGCCCCCTGGCGACCCGCCGGCTTGTTTCGTAACCAAGCACTCTTCATCAGACTGTTGATCATCAAACAACCCTCTCTCTGCTCATTGTTTACCAGCTATAAATCGTTATGCCCCCACCCATCAAGTTGTGTTTCCTAGGGATACTCAGAGCACTTCATCAACAACGTTAGCCTAGTTTCTATTACCGTACCGTCTCTCTGCTAGCCATTTTCTTAGCAGTGCTACCGAGCACAAGGGAGGTTTGAAACCGAGAGACACGACTATCGATTACACTGATAACACCTGTGATTCAGATTCAGTGGTAGAGAAGAACATTTCGTCCACAAGAGTTTCTCAATTTAGCTAGCGCTATTAAGCACTGACTTGCATGCAGATGGCACAGTACTCAAAAATAGGCTGTTGCATGGCATGAGAAAACTCTCCCAAAGAAGCGGGAAAGGTAGCTTAGCGGTTAAGAGCATGGGGCCAGTAACCCGAAAGGTCGCTGGTTTGAATCCCCGAGCTGACTAGGTGAAAAATGGGTCAATGTGCCCTTGAGCAAGGCACTTAACTGTAAATGACTAAAATGTTGAAAGAATTTAAAAAGCAACTTTGCATTCAAGTAATCAAACCATGAAGTTAATCTGAGCAGTTTTGGTCTAAATTGCCAATACAAATACATCAAGTTCAGTAAAATACAATGTTTAAAGGCACTTTTCTAAGAGAAAACTCTCCAACTATTGTAAATAAGAGAGAAAGAGATGATTCTACTGGATGCTGTTCTAGCCTTTCATATAGTTCAGCGCTAGAACTTTTGGAGCGTGTTAAATATTTATAGCGATTAACCCAGTTCAAGCTCTGCTGCAGTCTAGAGTTCAAAGAGCCTGCTGCTCGGCGCGGGGCCTGTGTGCTCTCCAGCAGTTTAGCTCTATCAGGGCTACTGCAATGCACCATGGCCTAGACTGGCCTCGCACCGGCACACACACATGAACACACTTGTGTGTGCGCACACACACACACTCTCACACACACGCATGAAAACGTGCACATACATGCGCACGCACACGCAGCCTAACAGCTCACATACACAGTGGGAGATAATTAGTAAAAGACGAGGGGGCGGCCCGGCTGCTTTCTCTCGCTCTCTCTCTCCCTCTCTCTCTCTCTTTCTCTCTCTCTCTCTCTTTCTCTCTCTCTATTTCTCTTTCTCTCTCTCTCTCTCTCTCTCTCTCTTTCTCTAACTCTCTCTCTCTGTTTCTGCACTCATCTCTCAAATTAAAATTCAAATGGCTTTATTGGCATGGAAATTGTTGCCACATACATTGCCAAAGCAAACATATCGACACATCACATTTTGACAGATGCACAATTGAGAGCATCCTGTAGGGCTGTGTCACCGCCTGGTACGGCAACTGCACCGCCCACAACCGCACGGCTCTGCAGAGGGTAGTGAGGTCTGCACAACGCATCACCGGGGTCAAACTACCTGCCCTCCAGGACAGCTACAGCACCCGATGTCACAGGAAGGCCAAAAAGATCATCAAGGACAGCAACCACCCGAGCCACTGCCTGTTCACCCCGCTACCATCCATAAGGCGAGGTCAGTACATGTGCATCAAAGCTGGGACCGAGAGACTGAAAAACAGCTTCTATCTCAAGGCCATCAGACTGTTAAACAGCCATCATGAACACAGAGGCTGCTGCCTACATACAGACTGAAAATCATTGGCCACTTTAATAAATGGATCACTAGTCACTTTAATAATGCCACTTTAATAATGTTTACATATCTTGCATTGCCCATCTCATATGTATATACTGTATTCTATACCATCTATTGGATCTTGCCTATGCCGCTCAGTCATCGCTCATCGCTCATCCATATATTTATATATTTTTACTTAGATTTGTGTGTATTAGGTAGTTGTTGTGGAATTGTTAGGTTACTTGTTAGTTATTACTGCACTGTCGGGAACTAGAAGCACAAGCATTTCGCTACACACACATTCACATCTGCTAACCATGTGCATGTGACCAATACAATTGGATTTTCTTTGCTTTGATTTGAAATCAATGTTGACGCAGATAGATAAATAATAAGAAAAATAATACTACTCAATGACTTGTAACAATTAACAGGACACTACAGTAAGCAATAATGAAAACATGTGAAATACACAGGCAGCAATGTTATTGTTCAGGTTGGTTGTTCCACTGGTTGTTCCTACAGGCGTGGCAGGAAGCTAATATTTTGCAGCTAATATGACACAAAGTTTTTTTTTATCCCAATAGATATTAGATTTTCTCCTTTTCTGTTGTTTGCTTTTCAAAATTTGTTGTATTTATTTTCAATTTTGGCAAAGAAAACTGCCCGTAAGTCTGTATAGTTCTCGCAGTGCAGGAGAAAAATGCAGCTCTGTCTCGACCTCTCTCTAAGGGCAGTGAGCACACATCCCTCTCACACACTGTCGGTTTCTGCCACATTGCTTTATTTCTCCCTCTCTCTCTGAACTCTGGATAAACTCTACGTAGCTGCAGCATTCCTTAGCGGGGCATATTCACTCTGTAAATAGGTCCGGACACCTCAGAGATCAAACGCAACCTCCATCGAGGTGCAATTACCCCGACTCCAATCTCTCCATTCCTACCTATCGAGCCCCCTACCTCCCTGGACCCTCTATTCCCCCCTCTACCCTACCTGCACCCTCTCTCCATGGCCTGGTCACTGGAGCCGGTGGCTCTGACACGACGGCCTCAACAAAAGCAATCTTTATTTACAAAGAGTGACTGCGGAGAGTTCGAGCGAGAGCGGCCGAGTGCTGTCAGAGGACATGTTGGCTGGATGCTTCGCAGATGGCCGGAAAATGTGCATGTGTACATTCGTTTAACACATGCTCCCCGTGACCCTTTCTGCTCAATTGCACCACTTTAGAGTGTTAACTCTTTCTTGGATGTGTCAACAGTATCATGGCAAAGAGCCGCTTTGATGCACTCGAGGTGTACATTGGATTGACCCACCATGCTTTACCTGAATAAAGTTTGTTTATTTTGTTGGCCTGTTGGGGCGGGAGAAATGTAGCCCCACCGGATTTCATAGACTCTGAGAGACAATAGTACACTACCATGTAAAGGGTCAGGACGTCGTTCTTATGTAGCCTGTTTGACAGCAGCGGTTTACGTCATTAATGAACAATGCTGTCTGCTCTTTGCTTTCTTTGTGTCTTGACTCTTTTGTCGTCTACTTTGTGATTGCTGTTCTTAATAAGAAAACAGGAAACATACGCGGGGAAATATAATTCACGGTGCTCAAGCTGTCAGTGGCGGTTGAGAACATCACGACAGCGGCGCAGAGAAGCTCTGAGCCGCCGACTCCAAAGAATGATTCAGTTGCGCAACTCTTTGTAACAGCGGAACCCCCGTTCAAATACAAGTTGACTTTCCAAGCCATTAATTGATACTCTCTGTCGAAGCTAAAGGAGGGACTAGGTTGAACTCAGCAGCAAAGTAGCGCGGCCCAATCAATTGGACCACGTTCGGGGTAATCCCGAGGAGAAGGAGGGGTACCAGTACATTCCTGGTGTCTCGCTCTCTCCGCCTGATAGGACTAAAGAGGTGAGAGCTGTGGTGGGATTGCGAGGTCACGCTGTCTGCGTTTCGTCGCCCGATGATGCATCTGCGAGAGCGCAGCCCCACTGTTAGCCATTATGTACCTATTAGCGCTGATTATCTTCTGATAGCCGTGCGCCAGTTGGTTTCACTCAGGCTGACAGTCGCTGCGCTTTGTTTAACCTTTCAACTACCAGGGCAGCACCCCTCCGCCGGGCCGAACGGGAGGAATAATGAGGGGGAATCCAGCCAGGGCGATGGGAAAACAAAGGCAACATGGAAGCGTTTAAACACTCTGGAGGAGTGCCCCAGAGAGGCCCTAACTCCTAGCCATGTCACACAAGGCCCAAACTCCACCACCGTGATTGTGAGCTAACCTCTCCATAGCTGAACTCTTTCTCTTCTACATCCTACTGTCCCAAATGTCAAAAAGCGCACAGTAAAATCAAACAATCAACCACGGCGAAGAGCCCAGGGGAAAAAGTGTCCTTCACAGGTATCTGTTCTTTGATGTTATACTCCTCTTATTGCTGGGCTACAATTCCATTCTGCATTTTGCCTCCGTGTTACAGCTTGGACATTTACAGCTATTTCTCCTGTGAACATTCCCTCCCGCCAAGTCTTCACAGATCTACCTTACAGACATATTCAATTTGCAGTTAATGAAGTCCCCAATGTAGATGTGTTTGTGTGTGTGTGTGTGTGCATGCCTGTGTGTGTGTGTGTGTGTGTGTGTGTGTGTGTGTGTGTGTGTGTGTGTGTGTGTGTGTGTGTGTGTGTGTGTGTGTGTGTGTGTGTGTGTGTTTGCGCATGGCGTTTTCTGAGGCTGCTGGGACTCTATGTCCTTGCCTCTTGTTTACCTCTCTGAAGAGCCAGAGGTGGTTGTGTTGGGTCACACACTCTACATCAGGAGGCACAGGCCTGGACAGCTGACCCTGGCCAGACACGGGAGGTGACAAGAGCCGTGTGGGAGAGTGTGTGTGTTTGTGTGTGAGAGAGAGAGCTTGTTTATGTGTGTGTGTGTTGCAGTGGACCCCCTGAGGCAGGGTCTCTGGCATGGCGCTGTAGCGTTATGCTAAGCAGTGTCCTGTGGCTGTGTGTGTGTGTGTGTGTCCTTGCAGAACACTGACCTGTGATAAGCAGAGCAGAGAGGCCCAGACCCCCGCTCGGTAACAGCCAACAAGGCCACTCAGAAGTCAGTGGGCCCCTCTAGAACAAGGCAAGGAGGAGGCACATTGGTTGGGGTTTAGGATAGAAAACCTCCCTTTGCCTCCTCATGTTGTTATCTTTCTCCTGTTTATTCATGAATGTAACAAGGTGTGAGGAATCCCTCCGCTGACTGAGAGATGAACCCTGGGAAAGAAAACACCAGCCAGAGCCAGTGTCCGGTCAACTGTTTCACAGAAGCCAAATAAGAGGTAAAGGTGAGGAAATCGAACCAGCGCTTGCCACCCCATCCCCCCCCCCCCCCCCCCCCCCCCAGAACCGGCCCTAACTCTAGACTAACACAGGGGGACTTTCATAGGAATACACTGTATGAGGGCCAATGGAATTTATCAAATGGTAGAAGTGACTGTGCAGGAGAGTGCTATTACATTTAATCCAAAACAATTTCACGTATCCTATTATAGACTCTATAGTTTCAGTAATCTCTCATCAAATTGTCTCCGGAGTGGCACAGCGATCTAAGGCACTGCATCCCATGCATCCCACAGGGCGGCGCACAATTGGCCCAGCGGCGTCATTGTAAATAAGAATTTGTTCTTTAGCTGACCTGCCTAGTTAAATAAAGGTCACATTTAAACAATTTAAATAAAACACCTGGGAGAGTGGTCAGAGACAACACCAATCAGTTGCAAGTGAAAGGGATTCAAGAGTTAAAGGAGGAGGAGCAGGCACAAAGTAGGAACACTAATCCCCCTGCTCTTACTCCACAGGTGGCCAGCCAAACCAACCACAACAAGGGCTAAGGGCCAGGGGACATGATAACCTGCAATCAGAGATAAAGGGGGTCACACGAGGTGACCCCCTGACCTCTGGCAGCCTGGTTGTCTGGTGCACAGAGAGGCCAGCTGGACTGGACTGGACTGGACTCAACTTGACATCCACAAGGACACACTGCCCGGGACCACAGAGGGTCACCCCAACCTGAAATAACGCATCCGTTAATGAATGAATGAATGAATCCGTGAGAAGAATACATAACTACAAAATGGAGTTGAGCTTCCTGATCTCAGGACAGTCCGAATAGAGCTTCATGATAGGGCAACAGCAGCGACAACAATCACAAGCAAACAAACAAAAAAAAGACAAGGATCACAAAAAAACTCTGAGCTCGGTAAGTACCTTTGTGACCCTTCCGACTTTGGCTGTCACCTATGTCCCTAGCTGTCCTTACCCAACCCTCCTCCTCCACCCCCACTCTTGATGACCGCAGGGTCAGGGAGAGCATCCATTTGGGGACAGAACACTGGGTGAATACAGGTTTCTATTAATACTGGCTGGGTTGATGAGAGGAATGTGCGAGTGGTCAACCAGCTGCTAGGTCGGAGTATCTCCGCTAATCCCCCCCCCCCCCCCCCCCCGTGCCTATGTTTCAACGCCCTAGGACTTAATCTGTGGGCAAGAAGGCCAGGTCACCCAGCAGACAGAGCAGGATCACTGTCTGCCCTCACAAGACCTTTCACTGTGACACTCAGACTGGGGTCGTGAACCCTGTACCAGGGCCAAAGCCACTCAGGGGAGATCCCGGCACGATTTATTTACAGGCTTTTTAAGAATGCAATGCTCTTACAGGGCAAGCACGGCCATACCAGGCTCTCTCTTAATCCCTGCTCGTTTAGTCAGCGGAAGAGTGTGTGTCAGGGTCGTGGCCTCCGTATTGATCGCTGTATTGAACATGTGGAGGGCCTCATCAGAGCAGAGGGGGAGTCCTCAGAGAGGCTGCACGGAGATGGAGCATCACAGCCCAATAAAGAGGGGATTGATTAGACTGGAACACAGCACTGAGATTACCAAGGACAACAGCCTAAACTGAGTGCAATTACAGTTTTCTGCTTTTGGAAAGAAACCTAGGGAAGAGGTGTGTGTCGGCATGCGTATGCACGTGTATGTGCACAAGTACATTAAAAACATAACAAGTAACCATAGAAATACTAATACTGTAATATATGCCATTTAGCAGACTCTTTTATCCAAAGCAACTTGCAGTCATGTGCGCATAAATGTTTTAGGTACAGTTGGTCCCAGGAATCGAACTGACTATCCTAGCATTGAAAATGCCATGCTCTTAGCCATGTTAAGAGCTGTGGTCGGTCTCCTCTTACATCGTGGTTGGCAATCTGATCACCCTGAGCTGAAGAGGTAACAACCCCAGTTTCCTAGGATAACCTCTGAACTTCTGGAGTAGGTAGTGCAGCGTTGAAAAGCATTGGGCCAGTAACTGAGAGGTTGCTGGGGAATGCCCGAGCTGACCGGGTGAGAAATCTGTTGATGTTCCCTTGAGCAAAGCCGTTAAGACTTGTGGCTCTGGATAAGTCCGGGTTTCCCAAACTTGGTCCCGGGTCCCCACCTGGGTCCAGGATTTGTTTTTAGCCCTAGCACCACGCAGCTAATTCAAACACTCGAAGCTTGATGATGAGTTGGTTATTTGAATCAGCTGTGTAGTCCTAGGGCAACAATCTAAACGTGCACCCAGGACCCAGCTTGGGGAACTCTTTGCTAAAGGACTAAGAAGAAGGACAAGGAAGTAGAATGGGCAAGGGAATATCCTGTCATCAGCGAAATCCAACGGATAGATAGGAGAGAGAGAAGCACTGGTACAACACCCACATCCCTCCCCATCCTAACGTTACAGACGTGGGTCATGTGTGTCATTGTGTGTTCATGACCTGCTCTCTCCGGTCTGTAGTCGGTTGAATATCCGGTTGTATCATGGTACAACGATGGTGTATAATGTTCTGTGGTGCTGGATCTAGAGCACCTACATGTATAACCAAACATGTACAATAACGGGGGGAGATGTATGCCTGTTATATCAGTTGTCGCCTCCTGTGAGTATTTCTTCTCATAAAAAAATGGCACGCTAGCTATAACCCAAGGTAGCCTTAAAACGAAAGCTGACAACTCAACACAAAAAGCACAACAATAAAAGACAACAACAGAATTATTATTTATTATTTAACGCTGACTGTTCCATAGGTATGAATAGAACCACGGGTGACTAGGAGGCCACGGTTATTATGAGGCACCACTGTAACTAGCTTTCTGTCTCTGTCTTGACATAGACAATGTTCTGTCTGCAGATGTTTCAACGGATTCATTGTCATTGTCAGATATGTCCATCTCTTCCACCCATTAACGAAGGTTATCTCTCCTAACCCCAATTACGTGACTAAGTCAATTATTGCATTCATCTTTCGAGTTAATTGGAGCAAACAACGGCATTGGAAAGAAATAAAGAAATTGGCCCATTTTCCATTGTACTCACTAGGGGCAATTAAAGGTGGTGAACGTATGACCGAATACTCCTTCATGTGTATTTCCTCCCAGAAACACAGATTAAAGGGATGAACAAAGATACAATTATGAAGGTATGGAGGTGAACTGGAGGTGAAAGAAACAAGGGGAAAAAATAAACACTTAAAGGTCCAATACAGACATTTTTACCTCAATATCAAATATTTTATAGTAACCAATAAATACGTTACTGTGATTGTTTTCAATTAAAAGGGTCAACACATTTACAAAAATATATTCTTAGAGGGAAATATCCAAAGCAAGAACGGTTAGGACTGTCTGGGAGTGGTCGGAGTGGGGAGGGGAAAATAGAAAATGAGATTTTATTGGCAGAGAGGTTTGGAACTCTCTTTTCTTATTGGTCTATTAACTCATTTATTGCATGGTGATGTCACCATGGAAGGCCAAAACGCCAACCCACCAAAACAGGCAGAGATTTCAGGCAGTCTTTACTCTAAAAGGGCATTATCATCATTTTCACAATTTCACAGTATTATTCCAACCTCATAATGTGGAAATGTACATAACACACAATAAAATAAAATAAATGGACTCCACTGGGCCTTTAACATCTTATAAAGACTTATTAATCCTGATCAGCTGCATGCAGGCAAGTGCATGTGACTTTTTCCAACACCCAGAGTACGCATCGAAAGCAGGGAGAGAGGGCATCAACATCAGAGGAGCAAGGTTAGTCAGGCAGCCCATTCAACGACATCTCTCCCTTTTGTGTGTGCTAGAATGTGTTGAGGAATGTGTCACGAGAGCGAGAGCGAGAGAGCGAGAGAGAGAGTGAGAGAGAGAGAGAGAGAGAGAGAGAGAGAGAGAGAGAGAGAGAGAGAGAGAGAGAGATGAATTGAGAGAGGGTGGGGGGGAGAAATAACGAGAGGAGATCTTTCTCTATCCATATAGTTTATTTTAATTAATCAGATTAAGGGTAACACCCTCTGCCACCTACCTTGTGCTTTCGAGTGGCAGCGTCTTACGGGTCCATGCATTCCGTTAAACACTTAAGGCCGAACAGCATCCTGGGAGGTCGATAAGCAGATTAGGTCTGATTAAAGTTGTATCAGTGGAATTTGAGCAGGAGACCTGCCAGGACAGCCACACTCTGTGTGTTGCACCACCACGGCCCATGTACCTCGCCCAACTAGCTCTCACAGTCTCACTTCGGGAATTAGACGTTGTTTCTCAAAAATAACATGTTGAAGTTGCTGGTAACATCAAATGTATGCATGAACTCCAAGTTGTTAAGGTGAAGGTTAAGTTTAGGCATCGACTCCAAAATCTTAAGGTTAGGCATTAACTCTGAATGGTTGAGTTAAAAGTTAAGGACTGGGATAGGCTTAAAACCAAAATCTCAAAAACAACTTGCACCTTTTGGAATCAAAGGTAGATGCTTATACGCATCCGCCATTCCCGTCCACAGTGCCCTAGCAAAACAGAAAGCTACTTGAAGGTAACATCGCTCACTGTTGCCCCTATGGGCCGGCTACCACGTCATCCCCCGACGTCCTCAGAATACTGACTTGTATCACGGGTGACCTAGCTGGCCTCGCCTGCCTCAACCCTTGCTCTTGTTGATCTGTCGCACTGGCACCAAGCCTACTGCCGTCAGCCACAGAGTTTCATGAGACACTTAACCCGTGCACTGTACACACACGCACGTACGCACGCATGCACACAAACACACACACACACACAGCGAGTGTTTGCTTTGACCTCTGGGACTGTGCAGCTGAACTGTTTGGTTTCTGAGTCCCTCATGAAGGGCAGAACAAGCCTTACACTTATTCTGTTTAATCTTTTTGGGAGGTGTGGGTGCCACAAGGTCAACTGAGATTTACTTCACCAGTCTGGATATGCATGAGAAGCCCTCCTCTATACGCACGCACGCACGCACGCACGCACGCACGCACGCACGCACGCACGCACGCACGCACGCACGCACACGCACGCACGCACACACACACACACACACACACACACACACACACACACACACACACACACACACACACACACACACACACACACACACACACACACACACACACACACACTCTTCAGCACTTCTAGTTCCTTTCATGTTTAACCAGGTATCAATGAGAGAAAGAGAGAGTGAGTGAGTGAGTGAGAGAGAGAGAGAGAGAGCGAAGTGGAGGGGTGAGAGGGGGAGGTGAACCGAACTGAATGAGAGCAATAAACAAATTAGCGAGTGTTGTGCTGTGCTTTGCTCCCTCATTGAGGGTAAACGTCTGGTCTGTTGAACTGGAGGCAGAGAGGGATTCCCAGTGCCTCGGCCAGCCCGGGGCTGTAAATGACTGCCACGGCTGTTAAAGTTCCACTAGCAGGTCTGAGTGAGAGTCCAGTGAGCCAGAGGAGACTATTACTGTAGTGCAATGGGCCAAATTAAAGCAAGGCCTCCCTCCCATCAGCCACTACACCAAGGTCAAAGGGTGCAACCGGTGGCAATTTAGGACGATTTTGGAGGTGAGTGAATGGGCCATTCCTGTCTGACATAACCTTAAGAATCATTTCAAGGTATTAACTCAATAGTCCAAAATTATTTTGTTTTGTGAGGCCGGTTCTTATCAAAACAGTTTAACTAGACTTATACAAGTTGATGGTGGAGATGATGAAGTTGTGTCATCTGACACAACTGAATGATGTACAAGGTTTCCAAGTGAGAAAGCATCCTTTTATATTTGCCAGTGCTTCTAAACAAGGTGTAGCCTACCCACCGTGAAAGTGGACATTTGTGATGTTTGCAAGGCTTGCATGCTTCCCATTCAAAACGGTTAGTAACAGTTTGTGCATATGTTGTGACAACATTATGTGATGTTTTTTTGGTTGGTTTTGGTCTTTCGGCAAAGGTTTTTTCACCTGTTTGTGCACACAAAAACATGTCTTGAGGCAAGCCGAATTTCGGTAGCCGTTACTGGTCAACAGTAGGGATTCTTCAATCAAGTGTTTGCTGTCATGCAATGATAGACGACTCGTTTTCATGAGAGAAAAAAAAATCTAGAAAAATACCACACAATTTGCTGAGAACTTGTGCGACTAAAAGCGAACGACAGATTTCTTGCCTTATCTTAGACGAATTCTGATTACTTTGAGGAAGTGTATAGTAGCTACGGTGTCTCAAGACGGACAAGCAGTACTATTGCTGCTTTTTTCTAATTTTTCAAGCAAAGCTATTTCAAGGGAGTATGCAGGCACAGTAGTTTAGTTTATCTAGGCGAGTTGGGCTGGACGCCAGCCGAACCAAAGCATGCGAATGCCTTTATCAGTGTGCAGGGCCGGGGAGTGGAGTGGTGGGGACGTGTATTGTGTGAGAGGGATCCTGACATGTGAGTGAGACTGGATGCTGTTCCCATATCTAAAACACATGCTCCCTGTGCTCCGCTAAACAAACAAGCAGTAAAAATCTGGGAGAGAGAGCGAGAGTTCCCGGTGCTAGGCCATCTGTGGAGATAGAACCAGCACTGACACATCTCCACCACTCATTGGAAGCACAAATAACACCCCCCCTCCCATCCCCCCTTCTGTTATTGTAACCTCCGCGCCCCTGTAACAGGCCGCTCACAGGCGCGTACGCATATTCACCAAACGTATGTGGTCTAGTTCTTGTTTGGTTAATCAGGCCAGCTACCTGATATCTGTCCTAAGCGTAGGTGGTATGGTGAAGCTAGGCGGTCTGATGTTACTGATGGACCAGGACGTTTGCTTGTGTGGACACACATGGCTGTTTGAACCAGGGACCTGTATTAGGGTTGGTGGAGACTGGGTTAGACTTTTTTCTGTGTTCGTAAGGAAGAGGGAGGTGGGAATTTACCAGTTGTGAAGTCGTAAATACCAGTTGGATACATTTACTTGCTTTGAACTTGTTGAGAAACGCTACTTGGCTAATCGGCCAACAAGCTACGTGTCGTGCTTGTAAACATTATCGTGTTCAAAAACCATATTAATAGATGTTTTTTTTATAAATAATGTTTTGTTGTTGCATTTTAACTGCTGAAAATGCTGTTATCGAGGTAATCTCCTTAGTAGGTGATATCAGAGGTCGGCATGTAGGAGAAGTGGGAGCATAGGATGATAGATGAGTTTTCCACTAGCATTTACCAGTTAGAGGGCCGTTCAAGTGGATTTTTCCCAGTCGTATGTGGTAAATTCCCACTTCCCACTTGGTTACGAATGCAGCATTAGTCAGGGGAGGGAACGGAATGACAGAAGGACCAGGGGCGTGCCTTCTCCCTTCAGCTAACATTCACTAAGGGATCCAGGGCCTCCAGTGCTATAAATCTAGCCTTTGGCCAAGGTTATTAACAGAGGCCTTAAGACAAAGCATGGACAAATCTGAATGGATACCTCTCACAGTTGTTATGGCTCTTTTCTTTTTAATTTATCTCTCTCCTTCTGTCTTTCTTCATCCCTTATGCCGTTCTCTTCATCTTTCCCATTCTCGTTCTCCATTACCACCTCCCCTCTCTTTCTCTCTATCTCTCTTTCTCTTGCTCTCACACACACAACTCACGGATTTCTCTATATCTCCCTCTCTCGCTCTCCCTCTACTATGTCTTTGCAGCAGTTTACTGCATTTGGGTGTGTTGTTTACCCCACATCCAGAGCAGAGTACAAGTAATGGCCCATGGAGGCATGTTTGACAACTGTTTAAACCTGTCTATGGTGCTCATTAGACAGATAGATGGCCAACCTGGTGACTGGGACAGGAGAGGGGGAATGAACAGAGAGAGAGAGACAGAGAGGAGAAAGAGAGAGAGAGAGAGAGACAGAGAGAGAGAGAGAGCGATTGCAAGAGGGAGAGAGAGCGAGAAAGAGAAAGCGAGAGAGAGAAAGGGAGCTAGATGGTGAGAGGGAGAGTGAGAGAGAGAGAGAGAGAGAGAGCACAGCTGGGTTTGGGATGGGGGTGTTATGGTGGGAGCGTGTGTAACCTCATCCTCATCAGCTGGCATGTGCAGTTGGCTCATGTTGGAAATTATGTTTGGGAGAGGGGGTGGGGGGTGCTAGTGGGGACATGGAGAATGAGAAAATACCAAGGGATGGCAAGGGCTAGTCTGTAGGTCATTTATTCTAAGCATCAATTAGATGAGGATCAGCGTGACTGTCCCCTGCCACCCCCCCCCCCCCCCCCCCCACACGCACACACACACACACACACGTGCACATACCCTAAACACTCCTTGCTCTGCTAGTGACCTGCAATTGACTGTTACAACCTACGAGTGGAGGTCAGGGGGTGTCCCACACAAAGAGGTCAAAAAGTGGGCAGCTGCACTTCCAACAGTGGTGGGTGAATGCAAAGGCTCTGTTATTGCTGTGATTTATTTAATTGCAGGTTGAGAGGAACCCAAGTGCAAAAAAACGGCATAACATGGCATCAATTCCCCTCTTTTCTCAGTCCTGCCCCTCTCTCCCTCCCCACACATACACACAGCAACACAATCCACCTCGGAAAATACATTCTGCTAGTCCAGTGGCCCTCCAATCTCCCCTGTCGTTTCAGGCATGAAGTAATTTAGCTTTAGCGCGGAAGAAAATGAAACACGCACAAAGATTCACTCTCCCGCTCGACTCCGCACCTCTTCAGCTCCTTTAGAAGAAAACAGAAAGGCTATCTGATTCATTGTTTAGGCAAAACGTTCATTGGTAATGAATTATTTTAATGACAACAAAGGCCTTAAATCAGCAGTCTCGTCAAGGCATTGTGGAAGGCAATTTTCATCCGTTGCTTCTCACCAGCAGCCTCGTCAAGGCTCTGTGGAAGGCAATTTTCATCCTTTGCTTCTCACCCTTTGGCTCCCATGAACCGTGATAGAGCATCAAATGGGAAATGTTTTCAACATTGGAAAACCCTTTCCTTTAGTGATGATAGTTTTCGGGCTTTTAGCTTATTTGTATTAGCCTGCACAGACAGAATAAATAGATGTGTGATCGGACGTACACCTTTTTGGTAAATCCAAGTGAGAATATAGTCTGAAGAGGTCAACGAAAGTCTAACGTAATGACAAACCCAAGGCTTTGAAAACGACCTTCATCTCTCGTTCAATGTGACGTGATAGCTTTAATCGCCACAGAATCCACTGCCCTACACTTACTGTACATCCAACAACGTAACATTAACAGAGTCAGACACAAGGGAGAAGGAATCAAGATCCAAATATTTAAGTTGTATTCTCGTTGTTATTTCAGAATAAGAAACCAAAAAAAACGGAAAAAGGTGTGCGCTTGTGTAAGCATGCGTGTGTGCGCGTTTCTGTGTCTGTGTGAGAGCGTGCTTGCGTGCCTGTGCGTTTGTGGGTACACGCACGCTCCATACACTTGTGTGAGGTATCCTATCTGCCAGTGATCCCTCATAGCCAGCAGACAGGCAGGAGCTGAGTTCCCCACACAGAGGAGAAAAGAGGAGAGGCCTGACCCACACACATCCGCTAATCCACAGGCCACAGCTAGTCCAGATAGCATCTCATTGCCTGCTGTGGACAGCCTCTCCTTATTACCTGGGATCTAATAGAGTCCGATCTCTCACTCCCTCTCCCTCCGGCTAATCACAGGAGCAGCTGTCAATCAGCCCACGCAGCTAATACCCTCCATATGAGGCTAACAAGCAAGGAATTCTGCAATTCCCAATCTCCAGCTTTTATTTACTGCCCTGAAACGGGAACAAATGTCCTTATTGACATGTGTCACATGGGCGGCTTCAATTGGGCTTCATGAGGAAGGAGGTTGTTGATGTGTTTGATCCAATGGGAGATGTGTATTGTGACGACTGCAGGAGAGGTAGGAGAGCAGAGCAGCCATTGCTGTGAGTATGGTACTATGGCATGGCCCTTAAAGGCATGACCCTTGTTATGAAGTAATTAAAGACAATGTGGTGCCCTTGATCCTGGGGGTAAAGGAACACCAGCAGGTGAAATGAAGCACATAATTGCAATCCAAAACTAAGTGGCCTGGCGAAACAATATCGTGGCACAACAAATTTAATAAATAACTTCTGGGTAGGCCGTCAAAGGGGCCCAATGTTTCCAGGGGTCCTGCATTGGGAGTGGAGGTGACACTGAGTGTGTTGTCAAGCGTAAATCCCAATGCAGAAGGGCCGGCGAGATGGGTGTCCGTATATCAAAGGCCTCAGTGACTCTGGGTGCCATTTGATCTCTGCTCAGGAAATTCAAAATTCCAGGCAGATGAGGGGTGAAATGGAGAGGCCCTTAAGCCCGGCTTGTGCAAGTGATTAGAGGCAGCTGTTTCGATTCACATTTCGGAGGACTTGAACTCTGCAACCTGCCACATTTTTACGTGGCTTGGGACAGGGCAGACGGGGCAGGAGAAAGGGTAGTGGTTGTGGCAATGGTGGTGGTGGTCTATTGTAAGGTCAAGGATGGAGATGGGAGGGGGGAGGAAGGGAGAGTTAGGGGTCAGTGTTAATAGTTTGTGGGGGAGAGTGGTTAAGATGGACCAAAGGAATATCTATATTATTTTCTCCAGAAGTCATCATCCCCAAAACAAACGTGTGTATGTACGCATATGCATATCACTTTACCTCACAATTCGTTAAAACACATTCGCACTTAATCTGATGCTGTCCGTCACGCAGCCCAATAGTGGATGGATCTCACAGTCGATTGCTAACTATAGTATGCTACTCCGTGGACGGTTATGAGTCCCAACGAGAGCAGCCTGCCAGCCTGGAGGGATGTCATTTGTAACGTGAAAGATCCGCGATGGCAGACCAAGGTCAAAGCGCTCCTGTTTCTAAACACTTCTCTCCGTTAGCAGGCCTCGTTATGAATGAGATGACAGGAGTGGTCAGTTGGGGACACGCACTGTGGACACGAACCGTTTCGGAGGGATGTTAGAGAGGCGGCGGATGAAGGGCGGAGAAAGGTGTGGAAACCAGCAGGTTTTGAGAAAATGAAGAAGGGTAGATGGAGGGAAAATAAATAGAGGGGAAGGAGAGGTGGTTGAGTTAAAGTGAGAGGGAGAGGTGCGTGTGGCAGATGCTGAGAGAGTGACGGGAACGGAGGGAGAGTGGCCCGGGCATATAAACGATTAGTCCCAAACGTGAGCTGACAGCTGGATGCCTGACCTTGCCTGAGTGTGAGCAACAGCCCCAAGCTTCATCAACATAATTTCCATGCCAAGTCATTTAGACACAATTCTTATTCCGGCTAGGCGGGGGAGCTCAACGCCCCCCCCCCCCCCCCCCCCCCCCCCCACCAAAGACCTCCACCCTCAACCAAGTTTAGAGTAATGGCTTAGGATGAGGTGCTAGCTATCCACATTACAGGCAACCTTCATACCACCAAGGGTCCTTAGGAACGGGCTGGCAGAGTCCTATTACACAGGCCTGCATTCCAAATGATATGCTATTCCCCACATAGTGCACTTCTTTCGATCAGAGCCTACGAGATCTGGTCCAAAACGTGTGCCCTACATAGGGAAGAGGTTTCCATTTGGGACGCAGGGCCCAATGTGTCCGTGATAGCATGCTTACAGGAGTTGACAAAGGGAGGGGGTTTTGCCCCCCTCAGCCCTATTTACACTGCTTAGTTAGTGGAGATATCCTGGTTATTAGACAATGATCTTTCCCCCGTGTTTCAGAAAGGCACAGGGTCATTCTGGTCAGGGTTGAACAGCTGCCGTGTCCATCTGAAGAGGGTGCGTCCACTAGCATTCCCACGAGGAGGTGCAGACGAGCGCACGCTCACTTGCGCACACACACACATGCAGTAACACACATAGAAATGCACACGCTAACACGCACGGTACGTAAAGGACAGCAATGGTTGTTTTCACATTGGACAGTACTTTTACTTAATTCTAGATATTTTTGTCATTTTAGCAGACACCTTTATCCAGAGCAACTTACAGGAGCGATTGGGGTTAAGTGCCTTGCTCAAGGGCACATCAACATGACCTTTGAATCTCTTTTAACCACTAGGCTGCCTGCTGCCATGCACTGCATATATAGGCCAAGATTATGAATATTTTTATCTGCAGATAATAACACCATGAAACACCATTTATAAGACTCAACAACAAACTGACAGCAACACCAGATCTGCTGTGAACCAAAGATTTGACCTTCCCTGGAACATACCCTTTTCCCTCCAGTTGACCATAAATTGACCCTTTGTGAACTGTAATCTATAAAAGGAGCCCAGACCCTCCCATTCCCTCCAGATAATCTCCAACGAATGATTATCTTATCAGTAAGCATTACATTTACATTTTACATTTAAGTCATTTAGCAGACGCTCTTATCCAGAGCGACTTACAAATTGGAAAGTTCATACATATTCATCCTGGTCCCCCCGTGGGGAATGAACCCACAACCCTGGCGTTGCAAGCGCCATGCTCTACCAACTGAGCCACACGGGACCACGCAAATAAGCAAATAGGAGAGCGATGACCCTCTGACCTGGGCGGACCTGAACTGTTTACCTGAGAAGTGTTTGTTTGCCACAGCCAGGACCAGGTCTTCATCCACTGGTGGTACAACAGACTGTGATCCTAGCCTCAGGCCTTGGGGCTTCAGTTCTTCCCTGCCTAGTAACCTGACTAGGAAAAACTCTGGGCCCTAGTCGAGACATTGGGACTGTAAGGTTCTATCTGATAATCCAATCACACAACGCTGGGTTGTCAATCAAAAATAACTGTATGTAAGGTGATGTACTTATTGAGTCAGGAAAGAGGAAGACAACACAAAACAGTTCTGAGATCCCAAGTCGTTGGTTCTGGTCCTCTTTTGTGGTGACTTATATTTTTCACCACTTTTCAGAAGAATGGCCACAACTTCAAAGGTCTTTATGATAAAAAGACATAAAAGACAAATACAAGTACAGGTGCGTTAGAGCTTTTTTTTAAAGCCTAATAGAGATGCGCTGTTATTTTTGTCTTGTTCTATAGCAACACAGAAAACCTCCATGGAAGGGTTATTTCACAAAAATTACAAACTTAACACATTTTTATTGATAACTAGCGAGCAGTTTACTGACTTTCGGTGTCAGAGACCAGAAAAATACATCAGTTTACTTATCCAGAAGTAAGCTTTAGCAATGTTGCTAGTTCTCCATAGGATATAGTGTATTTGTCGTTTTAGTGAACTATCTCTTTAACAATTGTGGGATGAACATGAATTAACGTGTTCGATGATGTGATTAGAAATAATGAAGGGTATTATCTTTATTTAATCATTCCATGTCTATCCTTTTTTTGATTGATCTTCAAATAATTGTAACATTCTGTGCCAGCTGCTCCAGGACTACATGGCTGAACCCAGATTGATGTTTCAGAACTATAAGGTTCTGTCTGCGATTGAACCACCCTAAAAAAACAGATTTACAAATGTCTCAGGATTTTGATACTCTGCACTTTAGGTACCTTTAAGGTGAGGACCTTAATGGGTTATGAAAGAAGAATTCACTACAAAACAGTTCTGAGATCTGGGATGTGAAAACTTTGATACTCAATATCTCAGAACTATGCTTTGCACAGGTATAACCTAACAGTCACTTAGATATAGACTGTCCTTACAGGGTACATAGTCACCCCCTCGTTAGAACACATGGTCAGTGGGGGTTGGAGTCCACATTCTACTTCAATCCTGTCAATTCAGTGAACTGAAATTAAAATTCCAATTCCAATTTTACCCAATGCTTCTTCATAAGAACTACGTCAGTCTACTTCCTGAACTGACAGAATTGAAATGAAACGGACCCCAAGATTGATTAACATCTTGGCCATGTTCTGTTATAATCTCCACCCGGCACAGCCAGAAGAGGACTGGCCACTCCTCATAGCCTGGTTCCTCGCTAGGTTTCTTCCTAGGTTCTGGGCCTTTCTAGGGAGTTTTCCCTAGCCACCTTGCTTCTACACCTGCTTTGCTTGCTGTTTTGGGGGGATTTAGGCTGGGTTTCTGTACAGCGCTTTGTGACATCAGCTGACGTAAGAAGGGCTTTATGAATACATTTGATTGATTGATGATTAACAGGGAAAACTAGCCTTAGCCTTGGTGGTTGTGAAGTAGCCATAAGAGCCAGGTCCCACCCCCCAGTCACTGTGAGCCTGTTCCAGCCTCCACACCTCCCTGAGAGGAGCGCCCTGTCACCCCTGCTCCCCTGCACCAGATTTATGGTACATTTCACACTTTGCCACAATCGGTGGAGGGAGCCATTGATCTGCACCCAGCACTGCAATGTTAATTGGGCAGCATCTTCGAATGAGCAAGATAAATGTGCTCCAGTTTTCCAGAGGTGGATGACGTGTGTGTTTGTCAGTGTGTGTGTGTGTGTGTGTGTGTGTGTGTGTGTATATTTATATATGTGTGTGTGTGTGCGCGCGTGTGTGTGTGTGTGTGTGTGTGTGTGTGTGTGTGTGTGTGTGTGTGTGTGTGTGTGTGTGTGTGTGTGTGTGTGTGTGTGTGTGTGAGAGAGTGAGTGAGTTTGCTTGTGTGGGAATTTGAGGGGATGGAGTGTTCTTCAGCTGCCAGGAAATGAGAATTTGAATGCTTTCAGTGTTGGGGCCGGGTTACATGAGACTGAGGGGAGCAGGAAGGGGTATGGAGTATAGTCTAGTCCAGAACCTTCACATGCTTAAAACTCTGGGGGGGATAGGAGGGCCATGACTTCAGGATTTCTTCCGACGGCCTCCTGCGGTTTTGTTGATTGAGTTCTCAATTAAAAATCAACGGCAGGCAATCTATATGTGTACAAAGTGCCACCTCCCCCGTCAAGCTGATACACTGTCAGTTCCACTCCAGGGGCTGGGGTGGCTGGTCATGGTCACTGATTGTATCTGGGTGTGTTTAGCAGGGTGAGAGCCCTGTGCTGTTTAATCTAGGTGGGTCTATTGTAATTATCACCAACAGGGAAGAGTCATTTCACACCCGTGACCAGGTGAGGTGGTGTGACCTTGCTCATAATGCTGACCACGGCCACGCATACGTCTGTGTGTGTCCGTGCGTGTGTGCGTGCAGGCGTGCAGTTTCACCGGCCTATTCATTAACCTGCCTGATACCAATAGTATATCTTTCTGTAACCCTTTCTCACATTGGTTTTTGCCTCTTCTCTATCGTCTGCAGCACTCAGAAAGCCTGTCAGTAGTCAGTAGTTCTACAAAAGAGGACAGGATGAGGTCACAACGAAGCTACTCCTTCTCAACCTGTCAGTTACATCCTCGTCTTAGAAGATTATTTTCTCCAAAGTGATTTACGGTCCTGCGTACATGCATTTTACGTATGGGTGGGAACGGGAGTCAAACTCACTATCCTGGCATTGCAAGCACCGTGACCTACCAATTGAGCTGCCATTTGGGAGCCGCTCTAGGTATTCTTTAAACCAGGAACACGCTAACAGCGCTAACGACGCAAACCGCGAGCAGCTCGTGAGCTTCAGAGAGAGAGAGAGGCCTTGCTTTAGCTTTAACTCAACCCAGTCTTGTGGCTCCCCAACTTTATTGGGTTAGGGCTAATTATTTTTAATGCGCACTGTTGTAAACTATTATTTCAGTAAGACCCCAAGTGTAATCAGCCACGGCCTTGTTTATATAAACTGGAAAATTGGCTAACGACACTGGGGC
>NC_074692.1:79302-86795 GCF_029448725.1 Salvelinus fontinalis | reverse complement strand
TGTGATTGAGATACAGAGGTTTTGCGATTAGTTGGAACGCAACATGACGTAGCCACTGTCGTTACGGCGTTTGAATATCTCTGCTTTTTCCCCTTTTGTATTTAATCAGTCGTAATGGACTGTTTTCACTCATGCTATCCATGCTGGTGATGGACCATTCCATTGGGACTCATTATTTCTGCTGGTGGCAGCTTATCCCCTCAAACTCTCTGGTTCCCACTCCACCATGCTCCCTCCTCATCCAGTCAGACATCACTCGCAGGGTTAAAGAATGAGAGACAAGTTTTTTTTCTCCCTCCCTCTACACAAGAGCCTTGAGATATTTACTGGAAGGGGGAAACCACATGGCTTGAGTTGTTGTATATTATCCTCTGTTTTGTGTTTATTTTCTTTTTCTTTTTTTCTTCTTTATTCCCATTTCGTTTTTGCCCCCGCGAGCGTGGAGTGTAACCAAAGCCAATGAGAACCAGAGGTGTGTGGGTCTTAGCAGGGGCAAAGGGATCAGACCCTCTGTGCGTGTCACATGTGGTATTGGTTAACTCCAGAGCAGCCCTGCATACACACACACACACACACACACACACACACACACACACACGCAAACACGTACTCGCACACACGCACGTATACTCACACACACGCACGTATACTCACACACTCTAACACCTATCCACTCCTTCACAGAGGGGGGCCCCTGAATGGCCGTGTCACATTCTAACCTCATATCACCGATCCAAGATTTCCACTATTAGAGCACGGTGGTCAGGATGAGAAATCACCAGCTGGAACTACTCCAAACGGTTCT
Organism: Salvelinus fontinalis; assembly: GCF_029448725.1. Taxonomy (NCBI): domain Eukaryota; kingdom Metazoa; phylum Chordata; class Actinopteri; order Salmoniformes; family Salmonidae; genus Salvelinus; species Salvelinus fontinalis. Next base: position 85,990 of record NC_074692.1, on the reverse strand, counting down.
CCATGATGTCATCACACTATAGGCTTACGGAAAGGACCACAGTATCAAGCAACACACATACACGGGAACAAATCTCCCAACCTTTTGTTAGCTCCACCTAATACATACTGTAATCATCCCTCTTGTGACTGTCCAAATTTGAGTGGGAGAGACGTTGACGAGAGACCCTGAGAGGAGCACAATAACCCAGCACTTATGTCTCAGTCAGAGGGAATGAGTAAAACCTGGCTGAGCCACTGAGTCGGACTGAGCCAGACTAAAACATCTGGACAGCAGGAAACTGGATGGGGAAACACCTAAAGCCAGCCTGATTAGAATCACACGGTCCCCCTTTATTCCCCCTCGTTCCGTGACAAAATGACACTTAAGAGCAGCCAGTCGTGGAATAACACACACATTAGAATAAATGTCTTTAATCTTCTCTTATTAGATAAGGCTGAGCATGGAGAGATAACACGGCTCAGTTTCAATAGGAGCTAAGGCGTTTGCGTAGCCAGTAAGTTACACACCACCTCATAACCAGGGCCCTTATATACTTCTTCCCTCTTTCACAAACTTTGTTTGTGTATGTTTTCAATTCTCGTCATTTCGTTGCATTTTTTTTCCTCTCTTGAACCCTGTATTCTATGGGTTTGTCAGGAGCTCCGAAGCTATATTTATAGAGGAGGCCACCGGCTGGGGCTACGGGGCTCTCTGGAAACTGTTTACATTAGCAGGAAGCTTTTGGTCTTCGATAAAAGTTTGTAACGCCACTGAAGTGCCCTGCTTTTCCCATACACTCCGGAATCCTCTTCAAATCCCCTGTCATTATAACAAATGTTTGGATTAGCGATCTGTAAACCATGTTCGCATTTCAATTTGGCGTCTCGTTATTATTCTCCCAGGGTGATATGGCAGTGACTGTCATGGATTTGCTATGTACGGTTACAGCCCCATGCAGCTTTCGGGAAGACTTCTATGTCCGTCTGTGCATGCATGTGATGAATATGTATGACAATGTTGTTTATTAACCGTGTCCTATTCAGACATGCAGTACCTAACCGACTGGTAAGAGGCATTCAGGTAAAATGCTCCACTGAATCAACTGTTTGTCACCGTCATCAGTAGACCATCACACACTAACCCCTCCCTCCTGTTAAATGAATCCAATCAACAGCCATTATGTGTGCCGAGCGTGTGTGCACAAGCTGGACTATCGGTGTTAGCTCAGCCCTTGTATACTCGCAGAGCATCCCGCCCTGTCAGACAGACAGACAAGCAGACAGACAGGCAGACAGACAGGCCGATAGACCGACCGGCCGACTGGCAGACATACAGGGGAGGGAGGGTCAGCATCCAAAGTGATGAATGTCTTTCTACAGAAAAGCTGTACGGAATGTCCTTGAGTTTAATCAAAACTATTTGTTTTGAGGCAAGCTTGGCTGTTGTCTCTGCGCTCATGTCCAATGATAGCCTGACATTAATGACATCATAAATCAGGAGAAGTGGCGCAGGAGTTTTGGTAATGTTTCAGGGTAGCGGACGGGCGGGAGGAGCGGAGCCAGGGTACGTTGGAATGCTGGATATATACGTGGGGGTTAACCAGTCCCTGGAGATAGGCCCAGACTGAGACAGACTGAGAGAGAGAGAGAGAGCGGGAGAGAGAGAGAGAGAGAGAGAGAGAGAGAGAGAGAGAGAGAGAGAGAGAGAGAGAGAGAGAGAGAGAGAGAGAGAGACGAGAGAAGAGAGAGAGAGAGAGAGAGAGAGAGAGAGAGAGAGAGAGAGAGAGAGGAGAGAGAGAGAGAGAGAGAGAGAGAGGAGAGAGAGAGAGGACGAGAGAGAGAGAGAGAGAGAGAGAGAGAGAGAGAGAGAGAGAGAGAGAGAGAGAGAGAGAGAGAGAGAGGCACAGCTAGACTGGATGCGTGGTGTGAGTGATGCTGCTAGCCATCTTGTCTGGGTTTTCCCTGAAGATTTTCATATGTAAAGCCCATATTGGGTCAGCTAATTGTTCTCATCGTTTTGTCAGAGAAAGTTATTCAGCCGAAGCCCTTTGCAAATGTGATGTCACAGCCGTCAGATAGACCTTATATTTTACAATCAACACAAAAAATGCAGTTAATTACATTTTGGCCAATTCTCCTGTTCCTTTCCTGTTCCTGTTTATGATGTAGGCCTCTGCTACAGCAGAACCATGCAGTGTATGTATCACGACTCGGGATATGACCCAGATGCAGACACAGGAGGCAGATAGTACAGTTCTCAGATGATTTATTAGAAACACGGGGCAGGCAAAGGTCGAGGGCAGGCAGAGGTTCGTGACCAGGTCAGAGTCAGGCATGTACAGGATGGCAGGCAGGCTCGGGGTCAGAGCAGGCAGTGGTTCGTAATCAGGTCAGAGTCAGACAGGTAGAGGACATCAGGCAGGCTCGGGGTCAGGGCAGGCAGAATGGTCAGAACCGGGCAAAAATAGGAAACAGAACTTGAGAAACAAGAAGACGGGAAAGCACGCTGGTAAGACCTGACAAAACGAGACAAACTGGCAACAGACAAACAGAGAACACGGGTATAAATACACTGGGGTTAATGGGGCAGATGGGCCATACTTGGAGGGGGAGGAGACAAGCACAAAGAGAGATGAAACAGATCACGGTGTGACAGTATGTAGAGATTGGCCAGGTTTCAGAACGAACCCCATGTTAGCACCTATATTCTCGTAATGTTGGCAATATAGCAACACTAGAGTGCCTCCAATTCCCTATGAAATTACCCGCTGTAAACAAGCCAAACAGAACAGCCAATTATTTAACAGACGTTTTTATTGATTATCATTCGGAATAATGTGTATCTAAGTCTGTACTGTGTTGAGTTGTCAACAAATTCCATATGTGCTTTCGCTGGATGTCTCCAGAGGTTATGAAAAGCATCCGCAACAAACAGCACAACGTCAATTATCTCTTAGAAGCGGCTATGGGGCGGAAAGTGGCACTCTTGGGAAAGTTCAGACTGAACCCGCATTGGCCCAAATCTCTCTATACATGACTCTGGCCTACGGTATCATTACAAATCAATGCCCAATGGAACAGCAGCAGTGTCCCCCTATCCAACAAGCCTAAACACAGCTGACGATCCCTTCTCTGAGGTAATGTTAACGCTTCTCCTCCTCTTCTGCTCCATCCCTCATCCTTCTCTGTGATCCCCCCATATTCATATAAACAAATATGACGTGATTGATTTGACAGACGGCAATGAGAATTGTTTATCGGCCAACAACTATGAATAGCCTGCTTGAAACTCCCATGTGCCAGAGACATGGCCAAGAAGCATAGCAGGACGGTTGCTCATTAGAACCAGGGAGAGGAAGTAGACAGCTGTGTAGGCCTGCGTCCCAAAATACATCCTATTCCCTGTGTAGTGCACTACTTTTGACCAGGGCCCGTGGGGCTCTGGTTAAAAGTAGTGCACTTTGTAGGGAATATGGTGCCATTCTGGATGCAACCTCCCATGGATGACTTAGTGTAAACTATTATGATTGGTCTGTAGGGTCTCGGCTATAATCACATCGTATATGTCAGAGTGAACTTTGATGCTCTACATTCTGAACAGATAACACCGTTTCTTGGAAATTAAGAAAAAAGCAAACTGCTGCTCTATTAGCAAGTACACCGTCCATGTTCTCCACCAAATGGAAATATGAAAATGTCCATAGGCAACCAAAAAGACAGGCTCTTATGTTGTAATGTCTAGTCAAGGATGACACTGTAGCTTAGTCCAGATTGAATTGTACCATTAAACACTGAAAACATACCACACTGTAAAGCACTCCAGTTCGGTTCGAATCGCATACAGCTGTCTACAGAAATGCAGCGAGCAGAGGAGCATTTGATTCCCGTCACAGTGAATGCAGAGCTAAAGAGCAGTACATCAAGATCACAATCACAAGAGCTGTTTTTTTGAAGAAAAAAAAAACGAGTGTTGCCAAGAGGAAGCTATGCAGACAGACAGCACCGCCATCAGTGTGTGATTCCAATCCCTGGATGGCTTATAGACGCGTCAAATCTTATCTATCTACTTGCCGTCAGAAAAAAATTCCGCTGCCATATCAAATATACCTGAAGGAAGGCTGGTAGGGAGACAATAATGTGAATTTCCGCAAACAGACAACATGCCCTACACGGACGTCAGTTGACCAACAAATGACAAGAAATGACAAGGTTGCGAGGGAACACCTTTGCCCGGCCTGATAGTAATCGCCCTGCCAGATTGTGCCAATGGCAACTTATGGAGAGAGATCGTTTTTTTTCCTTCTTTTGCGTCGGTGTCATTTCAGACAAACAACACCTCATGTACACCAAATCCGATTGCTTTCACCGCTTGTCAACCTGTGTCCAAACTAATCTGTCTGTCAATCTGCGGTAGAGAGAGAAGAGGTGTGTCTGTAGGGAGAGAAGTGGTGTGTGTCTGTGCGTGTGTGTGTGTGTGTCGAGGATAAGGGGGTGGGTTGATGGTGGTGGGGTGTGGTATCAGAGTATTGAACAGAGATAGAATTGACAAGCACATGTCGATGTGTTTCCCTAGTCTCCACATTAGAAAGCTAAAATGTACAGGTAACTACAAAAATAACGGACACACTTGAGTAAACGAGGGATACAAAGTACACTGCTCAGAAAAATAAAGGGAACACTTAAACAACACAATGTAACTCCAAGTCAATCACACTTCTGTGAAATCAAACTGTCCACTTAGGAAGCAACACTGATTGATAATAAATTTCACATTTTGTGGTGTAAATGGAATAGACAAAAGGTGGAAATTATAGGCAATTAGCACGACACCCCCAATAAAGGAGTGATTCTGCAGGTGGTGACCACAGACCACTTCTCAGTTCCTATGCTTCCTGGCTTATGTTTTGGTCACTTTTGAATGCTGGCGGTGCTCTCACTCTATGAGACAGAGTCTACAACCCACACAAGTGGCTCAGGTAGTGCAGCTCATCCAGGATGGCACATCAATGCGAGCTGTGGCAAGAAGGTTTGCTCTGTCTGTCAGCGTAGTGTCCAGAGCATGGAGGCGCTACCAGGAGACAGGCCAGTACATCAGGAGACGTGGAGGAGGCCGTAGGTGGGCAACAACCCAGCAGCAGGACCGCTACCTCCGCCTTTGTGCAAGGAGTAGCACTGCCGGTGCCCTGCAAAATGACCTCCAGCAGGCCACAAATGTGTCTGTCTTGGACCACAAAAGTGTGATTGACTTGGAGTTACATTGTGTTGTTTAAGTGTTCCCTTTATTTTTTTGAGCAGTGTATATTGTCAGCAGGTGCTTCCACACAGGTTTGGTTAAGCAATGAATTAACTACCATGGCTACCATGGCTTTGCCCCCATAGGATGACGAACGGTCACTGAATGGTTTGATGAGCATGAAAACGATGTTAACCATATGCCACGGCCGTCTCAGTCACCAGATCTCAACCCAATTGAACACTTCTGGGAGATTCTGGAGCGATGCCTGAGACAGCGTTTTCCACCACCATTAACAAAACACCAAATGATTTCTCCTGGAAGAATAGTGTCACATCCCTCCAGTAGAGTTCCAGACACTTGTAGAATCTATGCCAAGATGCACTGAAGCTCTTCTGTCTCGTGGTGGCCCGATGCCCAATTGGTGTTTCCTTTATTTCGGAAGATACAGTACCCGTAGCATATTTGTCGCAGTGTGCAATTATTATTGTTATCTGCCTTCAACAATGCAAATCAATTAAATTTCCATGAGGGTCATTACTTCAGCTCTAACAAAACTTAGGCCCTTGTTTTCCCACAATTCTGTTTACTTCTAAACTGGCTGTCGGGGAAGCATTGGTATAGCCAGGGGATAATTGGCAACATGGCCAAACTCAGCTGTCTCAGCTGACCCCAGAACAGAGTCTGGGAGAGACACTGAAGTAAAGAACAGCACATACCAGACAGAGAGTCTAAGTGGGAAATCTAAAAATACCGGAAGGATTGTTTCTTTAGGAGTATGGGTACGGGCTATGAATAAAGAGGTGGCCTGTATGTCTGTGTGTGTGTGCTTATGTGTGTGTGTGTGTTATGAGAGGAGGTGTATTATAAAACCCTATCAAATTTCTCAGTGAAAATGATCACGGCATCAGAATGAACCGCAGCGGCGGCCGTAATTATTTCAAATGAAGGCGTAGGCACTGATACACTGGCGTTAGACATACACCGCTCATCAAAGTGTCATGGCGGGCCGAGCCATGCTCTGGAACATGTGTGTTAGCGTTAAAGCCTCCGCTGGCAGATGGAATTTAATGTGTGCCGTGCCTCTCCTTTATTCAATCAGCTCCTCCCATCGCCGTTCTCTTTATTCCAATTCGATTAGTGGACTAAAGCCATCGAGATTTCCTGGACCAAATGAATGCTTGTATTAATCCCACAATTTCCATTTAAAACGCTGGGGCATCGGCTTGATTAATAGGGGCTGATGCTGAATAATTACAACCGCAAACAACGGTGGGTCTATTGGAGAAGCACAGCTGGGCCTGGTCTCGGCATGCCGCATGGGAACCTGCGGGGTCAAAGGAAGGCAATGGCCATGACTGAGGTGATGAATCTTTGAGCCGGACCCTTATGCAATTAAGGAACAGCACTTCTATTAATCTGCTGCCCCCCAGAGTGATGACTGGTCAGATGTCTCAGGGTCATGGGTCAGGGG
>NC_074692.1:51802-74302 GCF_029448725.1 Salvelinus fontinalis | reverse complement strand
GAGGTGATTCCATGAAGTGAATTATCTCAGCATTCTACAGGACCCATCTCCTCCTTATTACAGGACGTGATTGGTCATTATTATAAAATAAAATGTGTTCTCATTGAATTACCGTGTTAAATGAAGTTGCTCATCACTGCTGAATTGAACCTAAAATGGACAGAGATCTTGCCCAGGTTCTGCTGAGAGTGTTTGGTTTGGTCTGATTGGGTTCCGACTGGGTTCTGTTCTGCTCACCGGTCTGTTTTGGAACTAAGATGGCGGGTTCAGTACTGTAGTTGTTCCTGATGTAGATGTCTCCTTCTGCTCTGTATCTTTGGGCCTGTGTAGGTGGCCGAGGGTTCTGGCAGCAGCCCTCTGCCGTATCTGATCAGGGTTTCCTATACATCACAGTCCAACCTGTATGGGCTTTATAGCCTTTGATGAGCCCTCAAATCGCACAGGCCATAGGAGTAGGCAGAGAGGGAAAATAGGATGGAGAGCGAGAGAGAGAGAGTGAGATAATATTCTACCTTAGTGTGTGGTGAGAGTGTGGTCTGTTTGAGTCTAGTTGAGTGATTTTTGCCGGAGGTTTCGAAAGGGATTAATCCCGATCAAGGCCTCTTTTGTGTAAATGTCTTTTCCCCCCTGCCCATACCAAAACGCTCCCCCTATTGCTGTCAATACTTCTTTCTCCCTCCATCACACATCACCTTCTAGTGCCTCGTGTACATTCCATTTTCCCTCCCATTGATCCTGTACCTGACAACGTAATGCTATCCAAGCAGTGAATTAAGTTGACATAAATACTTGGTATGTCACAGCAGGCTAGGTACTGAACACCCTCTCAATGGTTATCTCGCTAAATGAGAATCTGTTTTTCTACTGTAATGAAAGCCATGTTGGTAACACATCTTTACATATCACATTCACTCAAACACGCTGTGAAACTCGATCATGGTACCGCTGTGTCGAGGAGCTTTTTATAATGGGGGAAAATGTGGTAGAACGCAACGTTTTGCCCAAAGCACAAACCGCTGAGTGCACACAGACTACAAAGTTCCTTTTTATTTTAATTTTTTTTTCTCCAAGCGGACCATTTAAAAAGACGATAGCACAAGAGTTTTGCGCTTTAATGTTCGAAGCGATGTGTCTCTCTCACGTTTCCCGACTAGAAAAGGTTCCGATTACTTCAGGCAATTTGTTTCAGGTAACTGGAGCTTTCAACTGCAGCCGAGAGCATCCTGGGAACTATTAGGGGGGGGGGGGGAAACGGTGTTCAAGCTTTTCAAAATGTTGATGGGTCCCGCATAATGAGCGTATAACTGATCACAAAGATAGACAGATAAGGGGGTTTTCTTGAAGAACCGAGCGCTGTGACACTAGAGAGTTTGGAGTGGAACACAATGATAGCCAGGAGTGTCGTTAGTGAATAGCTAAAGAGGCTTTCCATCTTGCGCTGTTATTCACTTATTGCTCCTGTTGGGATCGCTAAGGGCTGAAAGAGACCGATTTCCCATCCCAACACTTGAATGAGTACAATCTCAGCGCAGTCATCGTGTACTCTATACTTTCAGCAAGAGCAAACTAAGTCATTTGTCTCAAAGAAGTGGGCTCTTCCCACTGTCTCTACCTCTGGATCAAATGCTTACCTGCTCACTGTACCAGGATCCATAGTCCAGATTTGATGTATGTCTGTTTGCATTCTGTAGTGTAATTTCACTTTTAGCTCTCCTTGTTTCTGAAATGGAGATTCATTGCTATACTGATAACCCCATTCATCTCCACTCTATGTTCTTCTGGGATCTGAGAGCAGGATGGTAGGAGAGGAGGAAAGGAGGAGGCCTGCAGGTAAAACAGCTCTATTTAGGCCATGGAATCCATGGAGGAAGACAGCCAGGGAGGAGTAGGCAGGAGGGAAGAGAGGCAGGGAGGTTCAGTAATACAGACAACTTTCATTTAGCCCCAGACAGAGACAGCCATGCCCTGGTGTCTGTGCTACAGAGGACAGATGTTGAGTGATATTCATGGGACTAAGCCGCAGGGATCCCCACATAGACAGGGGCACATTTAAAACAGACTGTGCCACGAGTCATGTCGGGAATAGATCCCATGGTTTCCCAGGAGCTGATCCAGAGCCTGCTCTGTCATTGTGGTAATTATGGCCATAGCTAAGGCATCTGTAGGGAAAGCTGATCCTAGACCTGTGCTCTTAGGGTACCTTTCTTGTTCAACCATCCTTGTGGTTCCTATAATGACATAATTCATAAAAAATTCAAATAAAGCATAGACTCTCTCAGCGGTGGTCACATTGAGTATTCCAGTCCTGCAGGTTAACTGTGAGGTGTGGGACCAAGAAAAGAGTGACAGATTCATTGCATTGCCAGTTTATACTTTGTCGAACGACACGTCTGTAGACATTTAGAATGCGGGAAGACACAGTGTCACCGGTCAAAACGAAGTTCACTTTATACTCCGGAGGAATATCTGTGGACCGTTGCTGCGGCTGTAAGTTTCCTTGTCGCACAGACGTGAAAAAGTTGAAGGCTCTGCGACTGCCACAGCGTCCGTTGTTGGGGTTACCTGACTGTCGCAGCAACCAGACCAAATCCTCCCGCGACAAGATGATGCAGGAGTTCTACATCTCTCTGATAGAATGACCTACTTTTATATCGTCACACTGTAGCAGCAAAAAAAAATTCTGTAAGCTCGTCATTACCTTTTAAATAATGCTATTGTCGTGGGTTTATTTTCCTGTAATAATGAATTAAAAGCAGCTAAAGTTATGGCGTTGTCAGCTATACTCTGGTCATTATTTGAACTGGCTAGCCAGCCAGCTAGCTATCTAACTAGATAGCAATGAACAAAAAATGTTGTTCGAAAATTGCTTTAAGTTGCCTGGCTTGCCATTTACTTCATTCATTTTTAAACGGATGGGATTATTGGTGTTTAAATAGACAGGAGTACCGAGCTGCTGATATCATGTATCATCATATCATGTGATTCCGGAGTTCCAAATTAAGCAGCAGCAGCTGAAAAGATGAGCTCCTACAAATATTGAAATGTAAATGTTTTTTTTAGAGTAAAGTACATCGAAAAAAAATCAAAAGAAAACTGCAAACTGAATAGGAGACCAAACAAGCAGCAAACAAAGAAGAAAGGCTTTTGAAAAAGTAACAATTTTTTCATAAAATTATACCGTTTTCTTAGCTAGCTAAGTTGTTTACCTGTTGCTAGGCAGTTGCTAGGGACATTCCTGGAAGAAGCTAGCTAGCTAACAAGGAGTGTCTAGTTGGCAGAAGAGAAGAAGGGACAAAGAAGGGACAAAGTGGGACAAAATAAGGACAGAAGAAAAGGGAAAGGGGGGAAAGGGGACATTAAGGTGAAGCAGTCCTCTAAAGACACAAAAGACAATAATACAAGAAACAACACTTCTATTGCCTCTCCCTCTACGATACGCACTTCCGGGTTGGAGCGAGTAGTTGCATTCCGCTTTGCTCCACAGGTAGTATTACATTTCATTTCATTACAGTACAACAGTTTGATTTGTTTGATCTTAGCTGGCTACATAGCCGTCTTTGTATCCAAGATAATTGTGTAGTCTAGAGTAATTGTCGAGGTTACCTAGCCAGTTAGAGGTTACCTAGCCAGCTACACTTTCAAACAAAGTCAACAACGCAGCCACTGCTAGCTAGCCTATTTCACCAGCCAGCAGTACTATATCATTTTAGTCAATAAGATTTTTTGCAACGTAAGCTTAACTTTCTGAACATTCGAGACGTGTAGTCCACTTGTCATTCCAATCTCCTTTGCATTAGCGTAGCCTCTTCTGTAGCCTGTCAACTATGTGTCTGTCTATCCCTGTTCTCTCCTCTCTGCACAGACCATACAAACGCTTCACACCGCGTGGCCGCTGCTACTCTAACCTGGTGGTCCCAGCGCGCACGACCCACGTGGAGTTCCAGGTCTCAGGCAGCCTCTGGAACTGCCGATCTGCGGCCAACAAGGCAGAGTTCATCTCAGCCTATGCTTCCCTCCAGTCCCTCGACTTCTTGGCACTGACGGAAACATGGATTACCACTGATAACACTGCTACTCCTACTGCTCTCTCCTCGTCTGCCCACGTGTTCTCGCACACCCCGAGAGCTTCTGGTCAGCGGGGTGGTGGCACTGGGATCCTCATCTCTCCCAAGTGGACATTCTCTCTTTCTCCCCTGACCCATCTGTCTATCGCCTCCTTTGAATTCCATGCTGTCACAGTTACCAGCCCTTTCAAGCTTAACATCCTTATCATTTATCGCCCTCCAGGTTCCCTTGGAGAGTTCATCAATGAGCTTGACGCCCTGATAAGTTCCTTTCCTGAGGATGGCTCACCTCTCACAGTTCTGGGTGACTTTAACCTCCCCACGTCTACCTTTGACTCATTCCTCTCTGCCTCCTTCTTTCCACTCCTCTCCTCTTTTGACCTCACCCTCTCACCTTCCCCCCCTACTCACAAGGCAGGCAATACGCTTGACCTCATCTTTACTAGATGCTGTTCTTCCACTAATCTCATTGCAACTCCCCTCCAAGTCTCCGACCACTACCTTGTATCCTTTTCCCTCTTGCTCTCATCCAACACTTCCCACACTGCCCCTACTCGGATGGTATCGCGCAGTCCCAACCTTCGCTCTCTCTCCCCCGCTACTCTCTCCTCTTCCATCCTATCATCTCTTCCCTCTGCTCAAACCTTCTCCAACCTATCTCCTGATTCTGCCTCCTCAACCCTCCTCTCCTCCCTTTCTGCATCCTTTGACTCTCTATGTCCCCTATCCTCCAGGCCGGCTCGGTCCTCCCCTCCTGCTCCGTGGCTCGACGACTCATTGCGAGCTCACAGAACAGGGCTCCGGGCAGCCGAGCGGAAATGGAGGAAAACTCGCCTCCCTGCGGACCTGGCATCCTTTCACTCCCTCCTCTCTACATTCTCCTCTTCTGTCTCTGCTGCTAAAGCCAATTTCTACCACTCTAAATTCCAAGCATCTGCCTCTAACCCTAGGAAGCTCTTTGCCACCTTCTCCTCCCTCCTGAATCCTCCTCCCCCTCCTCCCCCCTCCTCCCTCTCTGCTGATGACTTCGTCAACCATTTTGAAAAGAAGGTCGACGACATCCGATCCTCGTTTGCTAAGTCAAACGACACCGCTGGTTCTGCTCACACTGCCCTACCCTGTGCTTTGACCTCTTTCTCCCCTCTCTCTCCAGATGAAATCTCGCGTCTTGTGACGGCCGGCCGCCCAACAACCTGCCCGCTTGACCCTATCCCCTCCTCTCTTCTGCAGACCATTTCCGGAGACCTTCTCCCTTACCTCACCTCGCTCATCAACTCATCCTTGACCGCTGGCTACGTCCCTTCCGTCTTCAAGAGAGCGAGAGTTGCACCCCTTCTGAAAAAACCTACACTCGATCCCTCCGATGTCAACAACTACAGACCAGTATCCCTTCTTTCTTTTCTCTCCAAAACTCTTGAACGTGCCGTCCTTGGCCAGCTCTCCTGCTATCTCTCTCAGAATGACCTTCTTGATCCAAATCAGTCAGGTTTCAAGACTAGTCATTCAACTGAGACTGCTCTTCTCTGTGTTACGGAGGCGCTCCGCACTGCTAAAGCTAACTCTCTCTCCTCTGCTCTCATCCTTCTTGACCTATCGGCTGCCTTTGATACTGTGAACCATCAGATCCTCCTCTCCACCCTCTCCGAGCTGGGCATCTCCGGCGCGGCCCACGCTTGGATTGCGTCCTACCTGACAGGTCGCTCCTACCAGGTGGCGTGGCGAGAATCTGTCTCCGCACCACGTGCTCTCACCACTGGTGTCCCCCAGGGCTCTGTTCTAGGCCCTCTCCTATTCTCGCTATACACCAAGTCACTTGGCTCTGTCATATCCTCACATGGTCTCTCCTATCATTGCTATGCAGACGACACACAATTAATCTTCTCCTTTCCCCCCTCTGATAACCAGGTGGTGAATCGCATCTCTTCATGTCTGGCAGACATATCAGTGTGGATGACGGATCACCACCTCAAGCTGAACCTCGGCAAGACGGAGCTGCTCTTCCTCCCGGGGAAGGACTGCCCGTTCCATGATCTCGCCATCACGGTTGACAACTCCATTGTGTCCTCCTCCCAGAGTGCTAAGAACCTTGGCGTGATCCTGGACAACACCCTGTCGTTCTCAACTAACATCAAGGCGGTGACCCGTTCCTGTTGGTTCATGCTCTACAACATTCGCAGAGTACGACCCTGCCTCACGCAGGAAGCGGCGCAGGTCCTAATCCAGGCACTTGTCATCTCCCGTCTGGATTACTGGCTGGGCTCCCTGCCTGTGCCATTAAACCCCTACAACTCATCCAGAACGCCGCAGCCCGTCTGGTGTTCAACTTTCCCAAGTTCTCTCACGTCACCCCGCTCCTCCGCTCTCTCCACTGGCTTCCAGTTGAAGCTCTCATCCGCTACAAGACCATGGTGCTTGCCTACGGAGCTGTGAGGGGAACAGCACCTCCGTACCTTCAGGCTCTGATCAGGCCCTACACCCAAACAAGGGCACTGCGTTCATCCACCTCTGGCCTGCTCGCCTCCCTACCTCTGAGGAAGTACAGTTCCCGCTCAGCCCAGTCAAAACTGTTTGCTGCTCTGGTACCCCAATGGTGGAACAAACTCCCTCACGACGCCAGGTCAGCGGAGTCAATCACCACCTTCCGGAGACACCTGAAACCCCACCTCTTTAAGGAATACCTAGGATAGGATAAAGTAATCCTTCTAATCCCCCCCCCCCCTTAAAAGAGTTAGATGCACTATTGTAAAGTGGTTGTTCCACTGGATATCATAAGGTGAATGCACCAATTTGTAAGTCGCTCTGGATAAGAGCGTCTGCTAAATGACTTAAATGTAATGTAATGTAAATGTAATCATGTAGAGGCTGTCGTTTTGTGTTCATACTTTTTCATAACGAGAAGTTTGATGTCGGACGACAATAGCGTGTTCATGATGTCGGACCACATTTGTCTACAGACATGTCGATAAACGGACTGTAAACCGGCCTTTAGTACACGCTAGCTATGCTAATACAGGTGTAGCATTACCCGAGTGCATTCACACGCCTTAGTCCTTACAATAACATGACAATAGCAGTACTATGCACTTTGAAACACATTTGACTGACCAACTAGGACGGTTTTGGAATGCTGGGTTGACTACCACAGACGGACCCAAATAAACTTTTGGTCAGACACAGTTAGCTTCTTTCTCACATGCTTCTGGATGGCATGCACCACCTCTACCACCTCTACCACCCCTGTCCTGTGAAGCGTCCATCAGTTGGCTCTAACCTTGATTATGGCAGAGAACTCTGCGTGACCTCAGGTTTTGCATATCTGTCCTTTACAATTTGCAGCTTTTGAATTGTACTGGCTAAAAAGAGAGCACCCACTCTATGATGTCAAGGGCATGCTTTGAACTCAGACAGATGCACTTCCCCCCCCCCCCCTTTCTCTTTCCCCCCACCTCCAACATTTCATGCCTCATTGCTGTCTATCACTAATGATACTGATTTCATGGAATGTCAAAGGCATGTCAGTAGCTAGGCTCTAAAGTAATGCCAGGGCTGGGGGCATGGTCACGTCTCTCTCCTGTCCTCTCCTTTCCACCTGTCCTGTGAGCAGGTGTCACAATGTTGGAACCAAGTAAAAAGAGAAATCCAGACAGAGAGGAGAGGACGATGACAAACAGGTGACACGCCGTGTCTCTCACCATGGACTGAAATTGAAATAGTGCGAGCAGTGGCGTATCGCCGTCACTCTATCGCTCTGCCATGATTGATTCTGTGCCCGAGGCCAGTAATCCCTGAACCCTGCCCGCCGGACTCTCTCCTCCACGGGCCAATCCAACACCAGCGCCCCTCACAATGACATCATCAGCCGTGACAGGAGAATAAATCTGGGAGGGTCTGCGAGCGCGGCCCGTCAAGAGAGTCTGAGGGACGCCGCTGACAGCTCTCAATGAACTGAACTGAAGCTTTTTTTTGTTGTTGTTGGTTTTTTTAATCTCGGTGGGCAGACGCTGGGATCCAGCTGTCAGCCGAATGAGAGCATATTAGGAGGGTGCCCTGCCCCAGCACACTGCTCTCCCATCCTCCCCTCCCCATAATTATCCTCCTAGCCGATTCCCATTAACCTGCTCCCTTTGATCTCCATCCATGATGATATGCAAAACCAGCTGAATGGAGACTAGCACAGCCCAGCATTCCACTCGCGCCCAATGAGTCTGATTCCCTCACTCCCGTTTTCGTCTCTTCCTCAGATTAAATGAATTTCAAAGAATTCTGCGAGGACGGAAAAAGAAGAAGAGAAGGAGAAAGGGAGAAAGTAATAGTTTAGGAGAAAGAAGAAAATATTGGATAATTTTACAAGGGCTCTTCCAGTATTAAAACGTAACGGGGGGGGCATCTCAAAAGACCAGTTTCATTCAATCCCAGTTTCATGTATCAAGTAAAACGTCTTCATTAGGTCTGGGGGCCTAAAAGCAAATATCAGGGCTGCACAATGGTGACGGTATGACACTGACCTTTCTTTGGTTTTAATCATTGGAACCCTTGACAGCTTAATAAGTTGAAGGTGCTGGATTGCAGGCTAACTTAATAAGGCCCACACCAGAGCCTTGGCCACCTATGATTGCTCCCATAAGTCTTGGCACATCTGGTGGTGTGTCCTTGGGTGAGAGATATTTTCCATAACTTTCCTTATGTTCAAACGGCGCCACCTCCCTTTATTAGGAGCGCGATGATACAGTGCATAGTGCTTCTCAGTGGCGGTGCCCGACCGCAAGGAGTCACACATTCATTACTCCACACCGCCTGCACCGACAACCACCACAGTAAAATGCTCTGCAGGCGTGTGCTGTGCCATTTTTGACTCATTAAATATTCCAATAATGTATAGGTGTACTTTGTAAATCATTGGCGTCGTATTTAATTCATCCCACTGAAGTATATTGTTATGTAGGATATATGCGGCCCATATTTTGTGGTTTATTACTGCTCTAGATGAATTACCCGCCATTTATGATGAACATAAGGTGTATAATTCTATATGCAGTAAAGTCAAGCTTTATGGAAGCGTTATAGCTTTTCACATCTTCCCCTCTGAGGTCCACGGGGGTGCAGATGAATCCTTTAGGTTATAACAGTGCGTTGGCTCCTGCTGCGTTAACTTCACACATTCATCCTCTGTCAGGTACAGCGGGGTCGGAAATTGTTGGCACCCTTGATAAAGATGAGCAAAAAAGACCGTATAAAATAAATGATATAAATACTGAGCCACCGTATTATTTTATAGTAATACAATTAATTGTTCAGAGAAAGAGATTTTGTTTAACTAATAACTAACATGTAAATATTTTTTATTTTTAAGATATGGGTCAGAGTTATTGGTACCCCTGTTTTCAATACCTTTCAATACCTCACCTTGCGAGGACAACAGTACGTGAACACCGTTGAAAACCTGTGGTTTGAAGTGAAGAGGACAGTACATAAGCGTACGCAAGAGATATCAATAATCTGGAAAGATTCTGAATGGAGGACTGGTCTAAGATCTCTCCCAATGTGTTCTCCGGTCTCATTAAACAGTTTAGATAAAGGCCCAGTGCCGTTATCCTCTCAAGGTGGCCAATAATTTTGATCTTTTAATAATCAATCTTTTAGAGGTTTTTTTTCTAAACAATTCTATTAGTAAAACGAATACAAGAATGTCTTTTTTTTTTTGCTGCATACATTCAATTGTAGATCCTTATATCTATTATATATTTTATAAAGTCTTTTTACCCCGCATCTTTATCAAGGATGACAATAATTTCAGACCCCACTGTATAGACACCTACATGTTGTGTCAATGTTTTCCTTTTGAACATTGTTGAGTGAAACCTGAGCCCGAAACAGGGAAAGATCTCACCCTCACTCAGCGTTGACTCTCTCGCCGCATTCCAAATGGCACCCTATTCCCTATAGACACTACTTTTGACATATGTGGGCAATAGGGTGCCGTTCAGGACACACCCTGGCAGGAGAGCAGCACCTTGGCAGAACGTCCCAGAACAGAGAGAGAACAGGGAGGGAGACAGACAACATTAGGAAACATTAGGTGTGGGATCATCATCCCCGCTCAGGTCCTCCTCCTGGGTAAGACCCATTGGGAGGCTATAACATATGAGTCGGGACGCAGGCGCTGCTCCCTGCCTCTGTGTCAACACAACACAAAATGTGTCATTTAAGCAAAAAGGTCTGAGGCGTGGTATATGGTCAACGCGGAATGCCTGGATACAGTCCTTAGCAGTGGTAAATTGACCATGCAGTATACCACAAACATCCCAAATGCCTTATTCTTGTGTGGCCAATAATATGGCATATACAGTGCATTTGGAAAGTATTCTGACCCCTTGACTTTTTCCACGTTTCGTTACGTTACAGCCTTACTCTAACATGTATTAAATTGTTTTTTTCCCTCATAAATCTACACATAATAGCCCATAATGGCAAAGCAAAATCAGGTTTTTCGAAATTTCGAAATTGTATTTTTTACGTTAGATAAAAGCAGAGACACAAAGCTACAAAATTGTATATCATACACCGCATATGAGGAACAATGGGAAAGTAATTCTGCTTTGAAAGTTGATAAACTTGTAACCTCACTTTTGAGAAAATGGCCTTTGAATGTTTTGGTACCAACAGCTCTTCTTTGTCTACACAGATTCAGCATCGTTCACACCCTCTTATGCTTTAGCCCCACCCATCTCTTTAATGGTTGATCCGAGTGTTTTGTACTAACAACAGCAGTCAAGCACCCAAGCTAACTGGCTAACTTGCTAGCTACTTCCAGACATGAGAGAACACTCCACTCTGACCATTTTACTCGTCCTAGCAGAGCTGGTTTGGCTGTTTTTATGTTATCCAGAGCGTTGGTGACTGTAACTGTGCTGCTGGCAACAATTTAATTATGCTTTTTTTGCCAACGTTACTGACACCGGCCATATTCAACAGGTGTTGAACGTTCATAAGATCATCAGTTATTCTGCGCTCTGGCACAATCAGACGAGAGCGCTCTGAAATCGAATAGATGGCCAGACTGAATTTACCAGCTACGTCTTTCAACAGTTGTCGCAGTGAAATTCTACTTAAATGGATACTTGCGTAGTGGAGTCTTTTTTAAGGACATGTAGCTAGCTAGCTAAACAACAAACCATATTCCCAACTCATGATGTTACCACCCTGCATGAATCTGCAGGTAGCTAACCAACCAGGTTAATTGTTAAATAGCTAACATTAGACTATAACTAGCCTAGCAAATAGCTCTGAGATACCAATAATAAGATCATATATACAAGCTAGCTAGCTAACAGTACACTTTAACTTGAAATGAAAACGACTTTGTTAAAATTAGAAGTGTGTAATATCTGAAAATGTAGCTAGCTAGACTATCTTACCCATATACACTACTGTTCAAAAGTTTGGGGTCAATTAGAAATGTACTTGTTTTTGAAAGAAAAGCACATTTTTGCCCATTAAAATAACATCAAATTGATCAGAAATACAGTGTATATGTTGTTAATGTTATAAATTACTATTGTAGCTGGAAACGGCAGATTTTTTTATGGAATATCTAAATAGGCGTACAGAGGCCCATTATCAGCAACCATCACTCCTGTGTTCCAATGGCATGTTGTGTTAGCTAATTCAAGTTTATAATTTTAAAGGGCTAATTGATCATTAGAAAACCTTTTTGCAATTATGTTAGCACAGCTGAAAGTTGTTGTGCTGATTAAAGAGGCAATTAAACTGGCCTTCTTTAGTCTTGTTGAGTATCTGGAGCGTCAGCATGTGTGGTTTCAATTAAAGGCTCAAAATGGCCAGAAACAAAAAAAAAATCTGAAACTCATCAGTGTATTCTTGTTCTGAGAAATGAAGGCTATTCCATGCGAGAAATTGCCAAGAAACTGAAGATCTCGTACAACGCTGTGCACTACTCCCTTCACAGAGCAGAGCAAACTGGCTCTAACCAGAATAGAAAGAAGAGAGGGAGGCCCCGGTGCACAACTGAGCAAGAGGACAAGTGCATTAGAGTGTCTAGTTTGAGAAACAGAAACCTCACAAGTTCTCAACTGGCAGCTTCTTTAAATAGCACCTGCAAAACACCAGTCTCACTGTCAACAGTGAAGAGGCGATTCCGGGATGCTGGTCTTCTAACCATTCTTCTCCGTAGATCCTCTCAAGTTACGTCAGGTTGGATGGGGAGCATCGCTGCACAGCTATTTTCAGGTCTCTCCAGAGATGCTTGATCGGGTTCAAGTCCGGGCTCTGACTGGGCAACTTAAGGGCATTCAGAGACTTGTCCCGAAGCCACGCCTGTGTTGTCTTGGCTGTGTGCTTAGGGTCGTTGTCCTGTTGGAAGGTGAACCTTCACCCCAGTCTGAGGTTCTGAGCACTCTAGAGAAGGTTTTCATCAAAGATCTCTCTGCACTTTGCTCAGTTCATCTTTCCCTCGATCCTGACTAGTCTCCCAGTCCCTGCTGCTGAAAAACATCCCCACAACATGATGCTACCACCGCCATGGTTCACCATGCCAGGTTTCCTCCAGATGTGATACTTGGCATTCAGGTCAAAGAGCTCAATCTTGGTATCATCAGACTACAGAATCTCGTTTCTCATGGTCTGAGTCCTTTAGGTGCCTTTTGGCAAGCTCCAAGCGGGCTGTCATGTGCCTTTTTCTGAGGTGTGGTTTCCATCTGGCCACTCTACCATAAAGGCCTGATTGGTGGACTGCTGCAGAGATGGTTGTCCTTCTGGAAGTTTTTCCCATCTACACAAAGGAACTCTGGATCTCTGTTAGAGTGACCATAGGGTTCTTGGTCACCTCCCTGACCAAGGCCCTTCTCCCTCAATTTCTCAGTTTGGCCAGGTGGCCAGCTCTAGGAAGAGTCGAAATTTCTTCCATTTAACAATGAATGGAGGCAACTGTGTTCTTGAGGACCTTCAATGCTGCTTTTTTGGTACCCTTCCCCAGATATGTGCCTTGACAAAATCCTGTCTCGGAGCTCGACGGACAATTCCTTCGATCTCATGGCTTGGTATTTGTTCTGACATATACTGTCAACTGTAGGACCTTGTATAGACAGATGTGTACCTTTTCAAATCATGTCCAATCAATTGAATTTACCACAGGTGGGATGATCAACGGAAACAGGATGCACCTGAGCTGAATTTCGAGTCTCATAGCAAAGGGTCTGAATACTTATGTAAATAAGGTATTTCTGTTTTTTATTTTTAATACATTTGCTAAAATTTCTAAAAACTTGTTTTCACTTTGTCATTATGGGGTATTGTGTGAAGATTGATGAAGAAAACAAATAATGTAATACATTTTAGAATATGTCTGTAACGTAACAACATGTGTAAAAAGTCAAGGGGTCTGAATACATTCCGAATGCACTGTATCATTCACAAAGGCTACGGACTCAACAGAAATGCACTCCCAGCTCTTTAAACACCTTAATTTTTGTCAGGACTGTTTGTGGATCTGTTCTATAATTATTTTGACCATTTTCCTGCAGATCCTGAGTCCATAACTCTAGCATGCACTCTGCTTTGAGTATACTGGCTCCATACACACTACTCTAGAGTTATATTACAATAATAGGGAATGGCTGGCTATTATCAATAATGGTGACATTCAAACAAGAGCTCAGAAAGGGCTTTGTTGTTCTTTAATTGGGCTGTGACACAGACACCATCAAAGGCCCTATCTGGACACCTCTGTCTGGGCAGCTAGGCGGGCAGGCATGCTTTCCTCTCTCCCTGTGTTCAGAGCCAGCAGTCATCTGCCCACTCCACCTCACATCTTCATTAGTGGCCTGACCCAATATGGCTGCCATTGAATGTCAGGGGCGCCGCGGCAGCGTGCTTTCAAAGTCTACGCCGGAGTCTTCGAGCTGGAATGAGGCTCCTCTCTTTGCTGTGTACCTGCCGTTTGATTTGGGTGCACGTTGCGGAGAGAGGCTAATGTGGTCGATCTGTCTCTACCCCCCCCCTCCCCTCTCTCTATTTCTCTCTCCCTGTCTCTGTGTTCTGCTGGAGATGTTTTTAATGAAGGTCCTTTGTTTGGGGCGTCAGGTTTCCTCAGTGCCATCGCCATAGCGCCGTGCCAAGTCCTCGGCTGATTGGCTGCTCTTAAAGGTGAGGATGAAAGCTCTTGTGGGAGACACGGGGGGTTGGGGAGAGCGAGGAGGGCGAGGGGGGGGGGGGGGGGGGGGGGCGGGCGCAGGGGTTTTAAAATGCAGCCCCCTTGCTCTTTTAAATCAGCCCGTAACAGAGACAGAGGACATTTAAATGTAAATTGCCCATTAGATTTCCATGTAAAGCAACTGTATCCCCTTTTGTGGCTTCCACTGGACAATGTCTGTTCTCCCCGCCTGCTGTAACAATGAGAAGGGTCTGAGACACTGGGCTGCCGAGTCACCGGGCTCATTTTCAACGGAACAAACGCACGGCAGTCATATTAGCTTGTTATAAAAGATCCCTGTCCATGTTGGGAGACATTTGATTGAATAGGTGGAGAAGGACGTACGTTAAAAACAATCAAATATGCCTTGTGAGTTGGTTTTTATATGGAAATAGGGTGAGACATACAGTACACATACAGTATCACCTGCAAGAAAACTCAGCAGGCTAGCAGATCTTTGCATATTAGAACATCTATTTCAAGAGACTTGAAATGAATCCATCGTGATTATAAGCCTCTACCCGCTGCTAGTGATTGACTAAGCATAGATGAAAATTTTAGTTTTGTGTGCTGTAAATTGTCTGAGTACCATTTCATTCTATTTCTCTTTCAAAAGTTATTTCCCCAAATTATACATTTTGTGTAATTGTTGAGCAATGCTCTTTAAACCAGAAATGTCCTAGAGTCATTGATCACTGGAGACTTTAATAATGTTTACATGCTGTTTTACCCACTTTATATGTGTATACTGTGTTCTAGACATGGCTCATCCTGTATAACTACTGATGTACACACCTTTTCTATTCATGTACTGTCCATACTGTCTTTACACACCATTATATGTATATATTTTTATATTCCGATCTCTGACATTGCTCGTTACGATACAGTATTTTTTCACTTCTTTATTTGACATTTTCCTGGATTATATGAGTATTGTTTTTTTGTTTGTTTTATTGCTAGGTATTACCTGAACTGTCCGAGCTAGAAAGACAAGCATTTCGCTGCACCTGCGACATGCAAATGCGCGTACGCAGCGAATAAACGTTGATTTGATTTGACGAGACTCACAATAATGTTTGTAAACTAAGGGCAAAGTGCAGTATGTGGGCGTGTAATAATGAGCGTGTTCTCAATGCACTTTTTGAACACACTGCTATTAACTTCGTTCGCCAAGGCACTGGAACTCCCGTGTTGTTTTCCTCTATTTTTCGACACTCCCCTCTTTTCTCTTTCCTCTTCCCTCCCCGTGCCAGGACCAAATGAAAAGTGTGAGGCGCCTGTTTAAAGGGCCAGTCCCAGGTCCCTGCCTCCAGGGCTTTATACCATCAGTGCTGACAGAGAACCCTGTGAACCATGGGAAATGTTTCATCGGTCACGACGCATTATGCGCCCGGGTGAAAGAAGCCATATTCAACTTCTCACATTACTCTGTCAGTGCCTCACTTTTATTGTCTCGCATGCTCGCTGACAAATCTGCAACCCTGGCCCACTGGAGGATTTAACAAGTCCTAATGTTTCCTCCAATTTGTGTAATTCCTCAGCTCTTTCAAATATGAAAACAAATCTGCTAAAAATGTGTACTTTCACACCCCAACAGGGACGGTTGCCCATCTGCTCATTTGGTAAGATAAAACATGTCTAATTGTCTTTTTACAGTCACAGCACTACGTCAACTGTGTGTATCCAATACATGTTTTATCGTTATTAACATTCTTTAAATACATTTACCTCAGTGCATTACCAAGTATAAAGGTAATGATTCTAGTTGAACAATACATCGTTTCCCCTTTCATTAAAACCAGCTAATATCACACAGAGGAGTGTCAAGTGTCCTACTGTAACAATCTGCGGACACCAGTTATCAATACAATAATCAGTGCCTTACTTCAAGCCTGATTTTCGTGTAGCGGTATGTCATCTTGTGCCATTACTCCTCCACATCATATCCATTTGCTTTCCCTCTCTTTACTTCTGGAATCCCAGCTCCATCCTTAAGGGGGCTTAGTGGAGCTAGCCATCTCTCTCCACCGCATGGAAAGCCTGTTGGTGAGCTCATGCATATAGGCTAACTTCTCACTATTGTTGTCTGTCCATTTGCCGTAGACTACTCTGATTTGATGTAGTACTGAAGGCTTGGGGGAGATTCCCATTCAGTCTGTTGGTAGGGATGGCAGGTTAGTTTGGGATTGATTCATTTGGATTTGGCTGTGGAACTGATGGGTTTAAGATTTGGAGAGAGAGAGAGAGGGAGAAGAGGGCTTCTGTGCCCGTCGATTGGTGTCGCCATAAGGATGGCGTTTTTGGTCAGTGCCATAAACCATTACTGAGGCATGTAGGACAAGGATTTCCATCAGGATTATGCATGTGTGGAGCAGTTATCCTCCGTCTCCTGTGAGACATACAGCCACGCAGCCCTCGCTGCTCAGGTCTGCCTTCATTGTTACACGTTATTTTAGAAGCTATCTTTCTGTGCGATTTGGGGTACTTTTCAAGCAGCAGGCTTACAACATGGGGAATGAGGTGCATGTGGCTCGTCTGCATGTGGCTTCTCCTTGAGTATGTTTGCTGGAGCGTGTGTGTCCGTCTGTTTGTCTGTGCCTGCCTGCCTGTGCGCGTGTACTTATGTACATGAACGTGTATCCACGCATATGTGCGTAGGTATCTCTGTTTTCCTTTCTCTAACTTATTAAGAGAGAGAAGAAAATTAAGAAAAGCACACACACACACACCAGTCTGCCCCCAGCAGCAATTAAACACGGAGGCTGCACAATAACAGGGAGGTCAAGTACTGTATGGTGGGTTGTCAGCGAGCACAGTGGAAGACCCCCCACCTCAGCAGCCGCATGAGGCCCTGCCTGGGCTAGTGAAGATGGCTGGCACGGTCTGTCAGGCTCAACCGGCTTTGATCACACCATCAAGCCGCTTGTTATGAAACCCACAATGGCCATTATATTTGGTATCAATCTGAATTTCTCTCAGCTGTGCAGGGGGAAAATGTTCACAGGGGTCAGCCAGGGGACATTGGAGAGAGGGGAAGTCGGGGAAGGAGATTATAAGGAAAATAAATGTAACGCGGACAAGAGCTTTATTAATAGGATTACAGTCTCACAGATTTCGATATATCATTGGTTGGAAAAGGGAGGGAAAAATGTCAAGAAAGAAGAACAAGAAAATGTTAATGGTTATTTATTGAGGCTCAGTGGTTTGTGCGGACAAGATGTGTTTTTAAAGAGATGCCTTTCTAAGGACAGAGTGGGGGTAGCCCCCATGCTACAGTATTTCCTGTGTAGACGATATTTTAATGTGATAAGGTGATAAACCGCCCATATCACTGTAGACTGGCAGTTTAATGTTTGCTGATATCAACATTTATTTCACCCAAATCTGCCCTTAATTTAATCTGGCCTTTTCAGTTACTCGCTAGACAAATGAGCCTGAATCGTATTGTATTGCATACATGCTACCCCATATAAAAAAACGGTTTATTTGACATTAAACATGGCACTGCCAAACCCCAAGTATTGGGAGAGAAGGACAATAAAAGACACTGTCACCTTTCATAGGAGGAGCATTCTTGGTTTGTTACTAAACACAGCAGTTAACCTCCTTTGCGCACATTAGCAGAACCTGTGTTAAATCTTCTTTCTTTTACTTTCAACTCACTTTATGATAGCTATAGCGCTCTAAAATAAAATATAGATATTGCTGTTTCCTAACGACCTTTTGCTTGGTTCATTAAGCATAAGCATAGCTTCCCTGTTGAGGAGATCTAAGCCATTACGACATGACAGACTACATCCACAACATAATCAAAAGCCTACTATTTCCTCCTTTTCAATTATTTCTCACTTTGCTTTCACCGTATTACCGTGGCAATGGATAAATGCTTCACTTCCATATCTGGTGTTGACATAGACAGGGACTCAACTAAACAGAAAAATAACAGACTTACAGTTCTGCCGCAGCATATGCAACACTTAATAAAGAACGGGCGTTGAATGAAAGGGGAAGAGAACGAGCGAGAGAAAGAGCAAAGGAGAAGAAAAGATGACAACAGCAGGGTTATGCAAAAACGGGTCATAAAACAGATCCTATGTTTTCGGAATAAATCTCCGCAAGAGGGGAAACCCACTCACACACACACACACACACACACACACACACACACACACACACAGACACACACACACACACACAGACACAAACACACATTTTGAAACAATCTGTCGGTTGTTACGTGGGGTTGGCATCGCGGGAGAATGCTTCTCAAAAGCAGGAGGGAGGAGCACAAGCTGTTGGTGTCAGGGATGACGATTGTTTCTTTTTGTTGTCTGCCTGGTGGCTATCCTATAGCATGGTATTAAGTGGGCTATATCGGTGGTGTCCACAGCCTGGACTGTGTTCAGCTTTTGTTTTCACACCCTGATTTACAGCCTGCCAACAAGCCCATCAATACTCCAGCAATGGCTGCCACCACAGATCATGTGACTGGTCTTTAGCCAATCACGTGGGGCACCATTTCTTTTTGCAGCAGTCCCAGGCATTTAGCTCCTTGCTCTGCTCACCTCCCCTCATTCATTGTCTCAGTGTCTTATTCACTTTCCCACAGCCCAGAACCTCAAGTATGTGCTCCGCCATTTTTTTTTTTTTTTACGCGCTCCTCTTGTGTGATTTGGAAGAGTTTCAAACACACTGTTCACTGTGAAGTATAAGTTGCAGCGATGGCTGGGAAATGGATCGCTTTCTAAATCATTTTAAACATGAAGTATCGTTCTGAACTATTCTACTACATTAAACTGGAGTTATTATAGTCTGCCTGCCCAGCATAACTTTGTTTGGTACAAAATGGGACGTTCCGCACACATCACGTTCGGTGAGATCTACCATTTTATGTCCGTCTTAGTTGTGTGTATGGGGGAGGGGTGAAATAACCATCTAGTCTTGACGAGATTGGACAGTAATTTAGACACATTGGCCGCGTCAGTAGATTTCTCTGACAGCCATATCTTTGTGTAGGAGATGTATGTGGTTATGACTGTACTCCATCATTAAGGGGGACTTCTAAGTGAGACAAGTAACAGTGAGTAATGGTGCTTAAGCCAAACTAGTGTAAACATGTCACAGAGCAGAATAGTTCTCATGTCATCGAGGTATTCCACTCTCAAATGTTCCACGCCGATAAGTACAGATATCCCACTTGCTAACACATCAACGCAAGCAAACCACACATTTTAGTTTGTGGTAGGTTTGAATGCCTTAGAAATGCAGCTGGTTCATTTCTTGGTGTTGTTAGCTCACACACCCTGCTCTTGTTAGCCAGACACGTTTGTTCTTCTCCTCCTCTTCCTCTTTTCCTTCTTTCTCTGCAGGCGTGGGTTTGGAAGAGGTGATGAACGACTGGAAGTTGAATCGTTATTAAAGGTGGGGGATGATTAATAATGACCATGTGTGTTTTCCTCTGTAGTGTAAATAAAATAGATCATTCACGCAACACACAGCCAGGCCCAGTAGAGTGATTTACGGTGTGTGAAAAGGCGTGGAAAGCCAAAGGCTGAAGCCCCCTTTCAGGCACACGCCCATGACAGTACTCCTAGCCCCCGACCTCACCGCCTTAACGTGCTGCGGAGATCTCACTCTCCCGCTTGCTCTCTACCTCGTGCAATTCTTTACCTTCACTTCTTTTCTTTTAGCTTGCTCCCTCTGTTTTTGTCTTCTTCCAGAGACCCTACCGGTGGAAAGAGAAGGAATGGAGGAAGTGCCTATGTAAACGGAGAGTGTGTTGCCCACAAGACCACGTCAGGCTTAGGATCTGTTTTGATGTGGACAGTAAGGAGGCCCAATTTGGCTCCTCTCTCTCTCTCTCTCTAGTATGAAGGTGTGGCTATTTGAAGGTATGTAGATCTGGCTCTCAGGCTGTTCCCAAACCACAACTACAAGTCTTTGTTTGAGCATCATATTCCCACCAGCTATAATGTGAACAAAGCAGTGATTCAATTCTTTTTTTTTTTTATCGGATCTACAAAACAAACAAAAAAACATCTAATTTTGTCTAGGGAACTACTCGTTCTCTGACAACTCTGGTTTCACTTAAGTCTGATTCTTCTGGCTTAGAAGACTTCCACCGCTTGCAGGCGTAAACAGCCGCTGTCCTTTTCTGCAGCTAGCGTTCTTAGAATAATATGGAGAGTAAAAAAACCACCGTGTACCAAGCAACAATATCAGTGCATTAACTTCAGCTAAGGCCAGAGCTGCAGATGGCTCTGTGTATTTTCCACAGCTGTAAACACTCCCAAAGTGATGGAGAGAGAACGGAATTTGCAAAGATGTGCAAAAGTTGTCACATGGGCATTTTATTGAAAACCTTCAAGCCTATACTCTCCCTGGTGCAGATGATCTCACATGAATTTACTGATTTTTTTCTTCTCTTCTCCCATGAAGCATTTCTTTACGGAGGATGAAACTTGACTTTTTTCTTTGCTTCGTTTTTTTCCATGTGCACGCACACATGCATTTTCGCAACACAAAAAACCCACATTTGTTTAACCGATTTTCCTCAACACTGTACACATTTTGCACTTAAGCATGACATGGGAGTATGATTGAAATAGCATTCTACGTGATAAGCATGAAAGGGCCTAGTAACATCAGACAACAAACGATGGTGCCTAACCCGGATACGTGTCTTCTAAGATAGAACGCTACATCAGTTGGATGTCAATACTACGCTGCAAAATAAGACATCTGGAAAATCTGTTATGCAGTCTCCAAGTGCGTGTGTGTGTGTGTGTGTGTGTGTGTGTGTGTGTGTGTGTGTGTGTGTGTGTGTGTGTGTGTGTGTGTGTGTGTGTGTGTGTGTGTGTGTGTGTGTGTGCGCGCGCGCGCGCCCGTGCGTGTGCATCTGTGTGTGTGTCCGTCTGTGTGTGTGTTTTTGTCATCACAGATCTGAAAGGAGGCTTCAAGGGGTGCTTGACATAACATCCTGCCAGTTCCCCATGGTAACTTACCTTAGGGAATGAGTCATCTCTTTTACAGGAGGCTCCACCACTAATGCCCTCCCCATAGATACACTGCTTTATTTTCAATCACTAAATAAGGCCGCCATCTCTGTCTCTCACCCCTCGCTGAGCATTTTGTGGGTCCGTCCTTCCTGGCCTGCTCTCTATGGTGTCTGCTGTGTATTCCACTGTTCACTGGGGGCACGCCCTGGTTTCAGGAGCACAGCTCTGGCTAGAGGAGAGGGGGCAGGCAGCTGCCCCGTTGTGCCAGTCCGCCCCGACCGCAGCTGAGGTGACACACTTACTAGCCGCCTTGTCCAACTGCCACAAGATAGCTGCTTTTCACCTCAAAACGGGAGGAAACCTGTTGGAGAGCCCCTCCTAAAGCACACTGGAGGAGACGGAGGGGAGGATGTTCATATTGAGGCCCTCGCTGAGTGGGGCTCTAAGGCAGGGGCTTCTCATATCCTTTGTTTACACAGCATGTGGAGTGGGACTACTCTACCTGCGCCACTAAGTTCACTCGTGCAAATCCGCCAATACGTATAAGTGAGTATAAGGAGCTTAGTCTAGGGTGGGCAATTCAGCCCTCACCCCCTCCTGGAAATGACAAATTAGATATTTAAAACAGGCTGGCATGGTATTACAAGTCGAGAAGCATTTTTGGGAAGGCGATTTGTAAAGATGCATTACTGCAAGCACCCATGTTTAAGCTTAGGCTTAGGTTGAACTGTTTACTCGTTTGATAACACTGAGCCGGTGAGGCAAAAATGTTGGTGTCTTATTACACGTCAATAAAAATAAATTATCTCTCATGCAATGGATGATTATAACTATTCATTTACTGTAGTAGAACCACTTCAGAAGTTAACTGAGTTCCCATTCTATGAGTGGAGCTGGGGGGAAAAATACCTCACTCTTACAGACACCCCCAGATACTGGGCTGTGTGTATACTTATTCTGTAAACTGTAACACGTTCTGCCTGGCATGTGTTCTCTCCCCTCCTCCCTCCTCCCTCCTCCCTCCTCCCTCCTCTCTCCTCACCCTCTCATCACCAGACGTAGCAGACCCACACAGAGCCACAGTAGTAAGAGCCGTACTAAAGCTAATAGAAGGTATTTAAATGGGAGTGGGTGTAACTGACACCAATCCTGCTGGGGCAATTACAGGAAATTAATTACCCACCCATTCCTATATTAATGGTTTATTTTGAAATAAAGCAAGCTAATT
>NC_074692.1:0-50617 GCF_029448725.1 Salvelinus fontinalis | reverse complement strand
CACACACACACACACACACACACACACACACACACACACACACACACACACACACACACACACACACACACACACACACACACACACACACACACACACACACAGAGGCAGACTCCCCAGTTGACTAATAACAACAGCAGCAGTAGCTAGCAGAACACTGCTTGAATCAATAGTGCCTGCTGAGCTGGGCAGGACTCCCTGTAGCAGTAAACCCCCTGAACAAGTGGCTCCCCAACCAACCAACCCCCCCCTGGAAGAAAAAAATCTAACCAAATGAAAATACCTGAGAACAAAAGATGAAACGAGGAACACAGGGCTTATGACAGCCAGCTGTCATTCACCGGGCCTTACTTACCCCTCAGACCTTTCAGACCTTTTCTTCCATTCATTCTCTGTAATTCGCTCTCCTTTCCCTCCTTTTTTTTCTTGTTTTAAGAGGGGGGATGGGTGAGTCCGAAAGAGGATTCAGGCGTGAATAGACTTTTGTTTTGCTCTTTCTTCTTCCTCCTGACTGTGTCAATTGCGGGGTGCCCCTGGCGAAGGCCCTGGCTCCCTGAGACACAGCCTGGTAGGCTAGTTAGCATTCTGAGGAGCCCCGCTAGGCCCTGACAGAGAGAGAGAGGGAGAGGTGCCGGCCGGCCATGGGGGCCAGGCCAGGAATTGCTTTCACAGAGAAAGAGCAGCCCTGATCAGCTCAATTCCTGTCATCATAAAACTCTCTCTCTCTCTCTCTCTCTCTCTCTCTCTCTCTCTCTCTCTCTCTCTCTCTCTCTCTCTCTCTCTCTCTCTCTCTCTCTCTCTCTCTCTCAGTTCTATGGCAAGACACAGCGTTTTGTAAAATCAAAATGAACCTCCACTAATTATCCACCTCTGCAGACCTATTGCTCTGGCCAGATGATGAGATAGCGAGGTCACATGTTAAGTGTGTTGATTCTATCTGATGTTACTCACAGGCCTGATTCCTCAACGTTGTGTTCTTCCCCCTTCTTTAATTACCTCAGTGGTGGGAATGCATGGCAAAGCCTAGTGGATCCTAGGAAGGGCAGCACTGCTCTGTCTCTGTCTCTGTCTCTGTCTCTCTCCCTGTCTCTCTCTCTCTCTTCTCTCTCTCTCTCTCTCTCTCTCTCTCTCTCTCTCTCTCTCTCTCTCTCTCTCTCTCTCTCTCTCTCTCTCTCTCTCTCTCTCTCTCTCTCTCTCTCTCTCTCTCCTCTCTCTCTCTCTCTCTCTCTCTCTCTCTCTCTCTCTCTCTCTCTCTCTCTCTCTCTCTCTCTCTCTCTCTCTCTCTGTCTTTATATGGAGCGGTGACATCACACATGTAAATGGTCCAGGCCGGCATGGCATTCAGCAGTAGGAGGCGAGAAATTCCAGACATTTTATTTCATGGGGAAGCAGCCAGACCAGTAATGCGAACTATGTGGATAATTCAGAGGAAATTGGACCTGGCCGTCAGGCCTCATAATAACGCTCTGTTTCAGCGTACGTCTCCATCGAGCGCAACAATCCAATGGCCCCTTTGTTCTTCCCCTTTTGTGATGGAGTCAGAAATGTCGGCCAGCATTCAAATTTTCATTTCTTTCTAACGGCATG
Organism: Salvelinus fontinalis; assembly: GCF_029448725.1. Taxonomy (NCBI): domain Eukaryota; kingdom Metazoa; phylum Chordata; class Actinopteri; order Salmoniformes; family Salmonidae; genus Salvelinus; species Salvelinus fontinalis. Next base: position 49,030 of record NC_074692.1, on the reverse strand, counting down.
AAAAGATTCCATTGAAGTTCAGATTGAGTGTGTGGCGCAGTGCAACCAGTGTCCGGCACACCATTCCAGAGCTCTCAGCAGCGTCACGGTAACCGGTGGAGACGCACATGACATGTCAGCTGAGCAGAACACCCACAGCTAGTCACATATACTGTACACCAGGGAACATCGACTAGATTCAGCCACGGGACAATTTTTTATTGAGTGGATGGTCGGGGGGTTGGAACATAATTATAAATCATTTGTACTCTGCAAAATCTTACGAGAAGCCCAAACAGATATTGTATTTGACAAGAACATAATGATTACATTGGTACACAATCACGTCTCTCTATTTAAAAGGTGAAATATTGGTAAAAGATTTCCTAAATTAAAATCATTTTGAGCTGAATTTTCTAGTGATTTTACAGTATTTTACGTCCAATAACAAAGTATATATATTTTTTAAATAAACTTTGGGAACTGTTTAATGCCAGAAATATGGGGTTAAATTCAAGTTGTTTTTTAAATTACGAAAGTTTCCTGGTTTTTCTTATATATCTCAAATATAGGAGAGACATTTCAGAACAAACTTTCTTTTGGTCGTTTTTGGTACAATCTGTTGTTCCATTGTAGTGAATTTGTTATTCAATGCGTTTGTAATGGGCTAACAGCGGTAATGCCAAAAATCATTTGCACATACCAGAGGAGATATTCTCCGCTCTGTTGATTCACGTCTGGTTCATCTGCTCGTGTATAGCACAGGCAATTAACTATTGGCGCAATGATAGATCTCCCTGACCAGGAGACACGGCCTGTTGAACTAGAAACCCTCCTGCCCTGTCTCTCCCCACAATTTGTATATGGCCACATCGACGGCAGCACGCCGTCGATGTGGGGGGAGAGGAGAGAGAGAGGCTGGTCTCCTTGCCGGTGTGCATGGCGATAATTAGGTTGAAATGACTTGCCGTGTGGCCCGGCTGGCTATGCAGCAGTGTGCGGCCACATACAACCTCACATACCGCCCTCTCCTCCACGCGCGCGGGCCCTCGCCCGCCACGCTGTCCTCTCTCCCCCACACACACCCTCACACATCATACCCTCCTCCACACACATCCTCACACACCACACCAACCTCTCCCCAGCACCCTGAGCCTCCAGCACTTCTCTGACTCTCCTTGATAAAATAGGAGAGAGGGTGATAAAAATGTGCGTGTGTTGGCATGACGGGTGCGTGTGCGTGTGTGTGTGTGTGTGTGTGTGTGTGTGTGTGTGTGTGTGTGTGTGTGTGTGTGTGTGTGTGTGTGTGTGTGTGTGTGTGTGTGTGTGTGTGTGTGTGTGTGTGTGTGTGTGTGTGTGTGTGTGTGTGTGTGTGTGTGTGTGTGTGTGTGTGTGTGTGTGAGAGAGAGAGAGATGGAGAGAGAAGAGAGGAGAGGAGAGGGTGAGAGCAAAAAGCAATATTGTCCTGTAGGGGCTCAGACACTCATGGAATTAATCTATTATCTTCCTCTGCAGCTGCCATGTATGACACAAGGTGCTTGACAAGTCCTCTCGCCATTGTATCTCTGTGACATTTTGCCATTCAGCGGGGCCTGCTGACACCGGCAGGATCCCACCGGCGCCAAATGAAGGCACCAAGTGGGAAAATGAGAGGGGCGGGGGGTGAGGGGCGTGGGATGGGCCGTGGCCGAGAGGCAGGATACATTTCTCCTTGTGTTTAAAAGCCTGAACTCAGCACCTTGCCAAAGGCCTTTGATCAGCAGGGACTAAAAACACCTATAGGTACGGCGACCATCCTGCTGTAGCCTCTCCTAATGGCCTGACGGACAGAGCAGGGTTGTCCTTGCCCCCTGTAACTCCCTCCCTCCCGAGACGTGGCTGGAGCTGGGCACTATCTGCACGTCCTGTCCACCCAGGAAAGGGCCAGCTTAGAGCGCCTGTCGTCAGAGGCTACCGGGTGTCCTGTGTCACCAGATGGGCCAAGCTCCCTGTCAAGGACAAAATGTATCCGTTGGAGGGAGAGAGGATGAGAGAAAAGGAGAGAGAGAGAAATATTGCAAGGTATGATGAATAAACTGGAGGCGTACGGGCATTCCACACAAAGCAAGGGAGGAGCGGCGAGGTAGGGAGGGAGGATAGAAGCGGGGGTCTGGCTGCTGTGGGCTTGGGTTTACGGACAGCGGCTGTCAACCGAGCAGGGTTTTATTTATTTATCGTTGGGCTGGTTAAGAGACGGTGAAGGTCAGGCTATGTGGCTACTCCCCAGTTTTGTTGTGTGAGCCGGATCAATTCATGAAATATGTCTGTTAACAATACTGAAGATGTAATCTCTCACTCTCTCTCTCTCTCTCTTTCTCTGTCTTTCTCTCTGTCTATCCCCCCCCCCCTCTCTCTAACTCTCTTTCTCTCCGACTTTCTCTCACTTTATCTTTCTCTCTCGTTCTCTCCCCCATCTCTATCTCTCTCGCTGCGGTCACCGTGATTGCCTCTCCTCTTCTGGTTGTTGTCTATGCGTGGGATGAAGAGGTCACTCTCTTTCTGAGGAGGAAGGTGGAGACTAGTCTAACTTATAGACTTTAGGTTTTGTCAATACGGTCGTTGTATGGGTTCATGCTATTTTAAGCTGCCTTTTGCCTGATGCTGAAGGACGGGTCTTAATCGATGATTCATGTGAGATATGAGTTTCTCAGAGACCATCATACTAGAGAATATCCCTCTTGCGCTCCGCAGAATGCGATATACACTGAGTGTACAAAATATTACGAGACAAAATATTGAAGTGCCTTTGAACAGGGTATGGTAATAGGTGCCAGGCGCACCAGTTTGTGTCAAGAACTGCAACGCTGCTGGGTTTTTCACACTCAACAGTGTCCTGCGTGTATCAAGAAGGTTCCACCACCCAAAGGACATCCAGCCAACTTGACACAACCTTGGGAAGCATTGGAGTCAACATGGGCCAGCATCCCTGTGGAACATTTTCGACACCTTGTAGAGCCCGCCCCTCACGAAATTGAGGCTGTTCTGAGGGCAGAACTCAATATTAGGAAGGTGTCCTTAATGTTTTGTACACTCAGTGTAGCTATCAGACCCATTTTCCTAACTATTAGTATTTATTCATGATCTATAAAAATATGAGTTTACGTAACTCATGTACAGGTTCACTGTAGGTACTTTCAGTCTCTGTCTATTAATGGACAGGGCAGTGAGATCACAAATAAACCTGGTATGAACAACAACAATACTAGCTAGCTAGTCTTAAAGTGAAAGAATCTCAGTCCCAGTTCCCTATGCAGTCTTAGCAGAAGGATGAGTAGGGAAGACTGAGTATCACCCTCGTCTGCTCTCCTTCTCCACAGAGTCTGACAGGGATGGGCCGCTCTCAGCACAACCACACTGCTGACTCACTGTCAGTTTGTGTCAACTCTGCGCTGAGCCGTAGCATAATTCACCCCATACTGTAAATGTATCCTCTCTCTTTCATTGTGTTTCCAAAGAGAGCACTTCCAGGGTAAGTTCTGTCTGTCTCTCTCGTTCAGATCGTCTGATTCTCCGGCCCCAGACAGGCCTGTGGCCTGGACGACAGCCGGAGCTCCCGTGGGCCCTCCTCGGTTAGGGCACCAGAACGGTATACAGTTCCCATTTATCCATCTCTACCCTTCCTCTCTCCTTCCTTCCACCCTCCCATCTGACAGTTCAGCGTTCGCATAACGTGGGTCAAACCCCAAGCAGAGACGACGATCCGCCCCCCCCAGATACCATAGAGGGTTTGACGGTCTCCCTCGTTCTTTCTTTTTATTCTGTTCAACCAAAATGAGGAAGTAAAAGAGCATGTTGTTTGGAAAGTGTGGTCGAAACATCTGAGTTTAATAACGTGGGTCAGATTGTGAGTCTTCCTTCAAAATAAACTGAAGGTAGTCTGGGAGGGGTGTAAGGGGTGAGGAAAGTAAACAGTTTGGGAAGAGCGAGCATACCGGCAGGGGGAAGTGCAGGACGGCTGGTTTGTTTTGGCCGCGTCGAGACGGCAATTTATAGACATAACTATAAACACTACACTGGAACAACTAATCCCCAAAACGCAAGATTAAGAAATTAGGGATTGGGTTCCAAAATGACCCCTGATCACAGGGTTCCTAGGGAGTTGATTGACAGGACACATGACAGGGATACATTGCAGTTGGTGGAGGAAGAGATCGGAGTGGAAAATAACAACAGGGACACACAAGACATTTGCATTTTGTAAATATAGGCTTTGGGGATTTTCAGGGTAGAAAATGACGCCGCGATTATCACAACATGCAGAACAAAACGCTAATTTGCAATACAAAACAGCAATCTAAGTGTCGCCTATCAGTTCTTTACATCTAGCTGACCGGATGAGTTTGACGGGAACGCTTTATGCCCAGGGTTAAAATAACTTCCCTCCGTTTCATAAAATGGTGCGTTGAGCACACGAGTACCGTATTCCCGTTACACCACCCTCAATATTCAACATACTACAATTAACCCCTAGAAATGAAGAGATTGGTGAATGGATTGTGAGTCTGTTTAATCCATGTAGCCCTATCCACACTGTGTGTTCATCTAAATTATATGGAAATAATCTACAGCAACGCTTTTCTCTCTCTCTTTCTTCCCCCAGAGTTCAGGAGCTTGTAGATCTTTAATTATGCATCGCATTCTTTTGCCCTGTTTTATGGAAACTCCAGACTGGATTCACTCAAGTCATCGACTTGAAAGTTTGAAAACCTCCAGTGACAGGAATACTAATGTGGCAGCAGTGTCATATCTGCTTCAGCTCATGCATATTCAATGTCCACCCAGCTCTCCAAGATTTATGTCAGCCCGAGCCGGAGTGTAGTTTTCCACCATTGGAGATAATAGCATGCTAAATTGATGTTATCGGGAGCAGGTTCCCCCCCCCCCCCTCCTCCTCTCCAGGTCAGGGTTAGGAGAAGACCCACTTGCGGGAGGAGACATTCAGGCTGCTGGCGTCGGTAGTGAACACCTACGCTCCGCCGTTCCCCCCACCCTCTGTAGTAGGGACTCAAACTCTGTCATGGGGAAAAATAGCATATTTTGTGAGGAGATTAGGGGGGGATCCCGTGGATTATCTTTTAATTAAGGACGGCTGAGTTGTGCCCACTCTGGTGGAGCAAACGCCCAGCTGCTAATGAAGTTTAAACAGACATACTTTATTTAATTAGGCCTAATTGTTGGGGCCCAAAGTCCGGCCCGCTTTGATCTGCCTGTCCCACCGTAATCTTCCTGGCAGATAGCATCTCTCCCGTTCTCCCCAGCTCCTTATGAGATGCTGCTACAGGAGGTCCACGGGTTAATTGAGACCGCCGGGATGGAAGTGTGTGCGGTGTGTGTTTGTGCGCGCTCGCGCGTGTCCATGCGTGTTCGTGTGTGCGCGCGTGTACGTATTAGAGAGACAAAAAAAGAGGGAGAGCAGTGGAGGGAAGGAGGGAGGGGAGAAGAGGTTGATGGATGTGTTTGTGGCCTCAGTCATTCTGTTTTCTCAGGCCCTCCTCCCCTCCATGTTGAAGTCTCTGTTGTCTGCTGAATTTCGCTACACCCGCAGTGACTTCTGCTAAACACGCATCTGTGACCCCCCACAAAAAAAATGGATTTGATTTTGATTTCAAATCAAATCAAACACAGTGTGTGTCACTTGGCACTCTCTCCTCCACTGACGATACTGTCTGGACACATATCCTTGCTCCGTGGTGCACCTTGGGATGAACCACTTACTAGGGAGAACAGGGTTCCCCCTCCGCAAAATACCACGGACAGATATTTTAATAAATAATTATGATAAAACAGTGGGCTTACAAACGTATTCTAGTAATTCATTTAACATCTGAAAAAATTAAAAAAACAGGACAAATCTGGGCATGATTCCTCTGAAGTGTGTGTGTATGTGTCTGTTTGTATATGCATACACGTGTTCATATGTGTGTGTGTGTATGTGGAAGAGAGGATTGCCATGGTTTTTCTTTTCTCAACATGTGTCTATATATATATATATGCACTATATCTCCCTGCATATGTTTGTCGACCATTGTTTCCGAACATAGTATTGTGTGCATAGTACTGTATGTGTATTCGAGAGAGAGACAGAGGGAGAGTGAATGAGGCGGAGGGGTGCAGAGAGGTCAGCGGGGGCAGCAGAAAGCAAGGCAGAGCAAGAGGGGGGGGGGGGGGGGGGCACTCTCTAACTGGCCTGATGGAGCCATGGGCTCTCTGCTAATTGGGTCAGTGCAGTGGCAGGCAGGCAGGAACAAACCCTGGGCTGGAGAACAACACCCAAACGAGCCCAACAAAACCCTGAAAGCTACTTCAGTCTGGGTTGAGCCATATGGCAGAGGAGCAGGACGCAGGCTCACTGAGTCTCTTGCTTCGCTTTCATCTGGAGCAGGGAGAGACCGAGAGAGAGAGAGAGAAAGGGAGAGATGGCTCCCCTGACTAATGTAATGCCCCCAAATCACTGGTTGAGCAGGAGAGAGAAAGAGAGAGAGAGAGAGAGAGAGCCAGAGGAAACAAACACTCACTGAGGTAAACACAGGCTCACGCTCTCTCATCTCTATCTCTCTCCCTCGTTCTCTCTCACACACACTCCCAGAATCTCTGTCTACCTCTCACTCTCTCTCTCTCACTCTTACTTTCTCTCTCTAACCCCCTCCCGCTGTCTGTTTTTCTCTTTTTCTCTCCCGTCCCCCCCCATCTCTCTGTCTCTGTCTCTGTCTCTCTCTCTCTCTCTCTCTCCGAGCTTGCCAATAAGTGAGTGATTTATATTCTGATAAGAGATGTATGTTAACTAAACTGCCGCATGCATATTCATACCTGAAGCTGTTGATTAACAGTTGCTATTTTATAGCAGAAAATGTATTTTGTTTTCTTTCGAATGGAACACTGCACGAAATAGTCAGTCAAGGCCGTTCCACATCTCCACAATGAGATTTACTGCTTTAATTATCCAAAGTAAAATGGCCAAATTATTCATAGGCTGCTTAAAACCCAGTTGATGGAATTATGCATCACAATTTGTGAATAATCTAATATTTCCTTCAGATTGTGACAGAATAGTTAATTTATTAATAGCCGTACACAAAGTTGAGTCAATACGTCGGTCCTGGGGGGTAGGAGTGCTTTACTTTTAAGAGAATGAACCCCTTATTAAATAAGTCAAAGGGAAATGGGTGTGCTCAGCCGTGTGAGTTTGCAAACAAACAGAGGGAGAGAAGGAGAAAAAAAAGGAGAGAGAAAGAAGGGGGGGAGAGAAGGAGAGAGCTGCTTACAGTGTTAAACACACTGCTTTCTCCTAGGCCCCTGGGTAACGGATGAAATATTTAAGGCAGTGTTTATTAGCAGGATGAAAGACAAAGGGCTTCTTCCCTTTGACTTGCGCACATTGACACTTGGCACATAACAAACACAATCAGATCGGGTCTTGATCCATAATGGATGACTATCCCACTTTCAAAAAGAGCATTATTAAAGAATGAAAGAAAAGAGGGAGAAGGGAGATGCTCTCTCCTCGGTAAATAAATATGAACATTTTGTTGACAGCATCGATGACACAAAAGTTTGGTTTAAATAACTATACCAGTCAAATATAGGCACAAGTGCGATGGTATTAATTGCACGTCAGTGTGATATCGCTATAATAGCATTGGCGGTATCGCCAGTGGAAGTAGCCGCCACTAAAGTTGATCCATGTTTAAAAAGAAAATGAAACTTTGATTTTGAAACCTCGGCTAATTTGCTACACCTTCTATACTATCCCCATAAGCCAAACATGTACTGTACTCAACACCACTCGAAGAGAAGAAATGCCTGGGAAAGCTGACAGTAAGTATTAGTACGATTCTTAATATCACTCCTTCCTCAGTGACAGTGTTCTGTGACCCGCTTTGCATGTCTTTCATAGGAGCCAGAGGCCTGGGTGACGTTTCATGTTGTTAGCAGTTTAACCCTTAGCCTCCGTCCTTGAGGCCCTGTCATGTCCGAGTGGCAACCCAAATAAGCACTTTTGACACGGGGGCTCCCGACCTGCGGCCCCTGCCTCTGCTGACAGATCCACACAAAGGGCCCCTCCACCATTGATTTCCTTTTGCTGTTATGCAAATGCTAGGGCCTCGCAGTCTCTGCCCGGCGCTCAGAGGAAAGTGGGGGTTACAGAGAGGAGCCACCTCAAAAGTTTGTATTTGTCACAGTCGTGTTTTTTGTGCGATTTTTTTCTCAGGAGTTCAAGTTGCATACAGTTCAGTCCCGGGCCACTCTTCTTTTTCATCATCTCCTCCTTACCTTTTCTCATAACTGTTTCCCCCTCCTAGCCGGAGATGAAATGTTCCATAACACAGACAAAAGCATGCGAAGCACAGACACACACACACAGACACACGAATGGATGAGCCACACACGCATACACACACTCGCACACACGTACACACATGATAATGATACACTCGTGTTTTATCTCACATTTTTTGGACACAAAAGCGATCCCCATAGTTGTGGTTGATATGTTACCCTGCCTAATGCCTCTACCAGCTGTGTGTTTGTGTGTCCCTGGGGAATCCAGGCTTGGCTGGTGTGGTGACCTGATAACATCTGAGAATAACTGATGGCTTTGCCCACATGCTGCAGCCCTGCTCCAGAGCTGCAGGACCCCATGGCTGTCCTCCCAGGGCCTGTCACCCTCACACTTTTCAACACCTCCACGACACCCGCTTAATACAAATTCCAGTGGTGGAAATCCAAACACACTCCGTATTTTATTTTAAAAAGTATACCTCCAGGACAATTTCTCATAATGTTTGAAGGGAAAGTACTGTACCAGTCGTGTAACCATCTGAAATAGGCTTGGAAACGGATGAACCATGAAGACCCTGGCGTCATTTTGAACTTGACTGTCTCTCATCAACCTCCTTAACCAGAGCTAAACGAACTAGCTATGCTATTTGAAGTAATTAACAATGTGAAAGAATTTGACGGGTAGCCGTCGACGTGTGTGATACATTTCTACAATGTTTTCCATAAGGATTTGATCACTTCAAGCCAGAAGAGATTTTGCCTGGAAATTAGATTTGAGTTATCGAGGCTTTCTTACACGGTTGACTTGCTTTTCACTCCAGCTTTTTAAAAACGTCTGTAAATGATGGTGTTTCGAAAGAGAAGAAAAAAAAAGATCTGTAAAAACACGAGTTGGAGGCTGTTGCTCTTGAAATATTTCACCGTGGCCCTGACCTTCAGATGACACGGGGTTATCAAGTCATCAGAACATGCAGTCCAGGGACTGTAAGACATGACATAAAACAAAGAGGGGAGAATGTTTATGCAAGCCTGATGTGGTGATGAAGTTCTCTTGTTTTTTCCCACCCAGTTGTTCAGAAACTCATCCGCATTCCATTTACATATAGTTACAAAAACCCTTGAGAGAGTTGGAGTGAGAGAGAAGGGGGCGATTGGAGGGCTCTTACAGTCAACTTGGGTGCGTTGTTAGTCTGAGAGTTCTGCTGAACCAGCATCCCCAGAGTTTAGATAACTCTCACACACACACACACACACACACACGACACACACACACACACACACACACACAGAACCCTGGACCACGTGTGTGCGTGTACGTGTACGTGCGTGTGTGTATATCCGTGCATGTGTGCCGAATGTGTGTGCTTGCGTATCGTAACACAAAGCCTAGGAACCATGACATTTCACACCACATACCAATGTGCTTGGGCTGTGTGTCATCTTCTCCAAATTCTCACGGCACCAGAATGCAAGAGAGAGAACATGAGAGAGAAGGAACTTGGGGAAAAAGAATGCATCACAGCCAGTGAGGAGATGGACGTGATCCACTCAGAAGGAGGAAAAATAAACAAGAATGGAATGGGGAGGAGGAAGAATGGGGGGGGGGGGTACTAAAAACAGAAAAGACGTGTTTCCATCCCTTTCCCAGCTGTTTTCCCATGGAAAAGGACAAGTTGTCATACAGCGTGTTACAGATGATGGAATTGTTGGGATCTGGAATTGACAACTTGTGTCTGCTTAGCTACGTCAGTTAATGACCCAAATTAGCCTACTCCTTACTGTGAACAGTCAATAAACAATTAGCACGGCTAAAGAAGTTTCTCCTTTAGTCCTGGCTGGGCAAAAAAAATCATACATTGTATTGTATACAGCGCTTTCAGAAAGTATTCACACCCCTTGACTTTTTCCACATTTTGTTACGTTAGCCTTATTCTAAAATGTATGTTCAAAAAATATCCTCCTCAGTCTACACACAATACACCGTAATGAAGAAAGAAAAACAGGTTTTTATAAATGTTTACAAATGTATTAAAAATAAGTATTCAGACCCTTTGCTGTGAGACTCAAAATTGAGTTCAGCTGCTTCCTGTTCTATTGATTATCCTTGAGATGCTTCTACAACTTGATTGGAGTCCACATATGGTCAATTCAATTGACATGATTTGGACACCTGTCTATATAAGGTCCCACAATTGACAGTGGATGTCGGAGCAAAAACCAAGCCATGAGGTTAAAGGAGCTGTCCGAGACAGGATTGTGTAGGGGCACAGATCTGGGGAAGGGTACCAAAAAATGTCTGCAGCATTGAAGGTCCCCAAGAACACAGGGACCTCCATCCTTCTTAAATGGAAGAAGTTTGGAACCACCAAGACTCTTACTAGACCTGGCCTCCCGGCCAAACTGAGCAATAGGGGTAGAAGGGCCTTGGTCGGGGAGGTGATCAAGAACCCAATGGTCACTCTGACAGGGCTCTAGAGTTCCTCTGTGGAGATGGGAGAAACTTCCAGAAGGACAACCATCTGTGTAGCACTCCACCAATCAGGCTTTTATGGTAGAGTGGCCAGACGGAAGCCACTACTCAGTAAAAGGTACATGACAGCCCGATTGGAGTTTGCAAAAAGGCACCTAAAGACTCTCAGACCATGAGAACCAAGATTGCAAAGTACAGAGAGATCCTTGATGAAAACTTGTTCCACAGTGCTCAGGACCTCAGACTGGGGCGAAGGTTCACCTGCCGACAGGACAACGACCCTAAGCACACAGCCAAGACAACGCAGGAGTGACTTCGGAACATGTCTCTGAATGTCCTTGACTGGCCCAGCCAGAGTGCGGACTTTGAACATCACCGAAGAGACCTGAAAATAGCTGTGTAGCAATATTTCGCATCCAACCTGACAGAGCTGATAAGAATTGGAGAAACTCCCCAAATACAAGTGTGTCGAGTTTGTAGTGTCATACCCAAGAAGACTGGAGGCTGTAATTGCTGCCAAAGGTGCTTCAACAAAGTACTGAATACTTATGTAAATGTCATTTTTCATTTTTTAAATGTTTTTTATGAATTAAATACCATTTTAAAATCCTGTTTTTCCTTTGTCATTATGGGGTATTGTGTGTAGATTGATGAGGGGGAAAAAACGATTTATTCTACTTTAGAATAAGGCTGTAACCTACCAAAATGTGGAAAAAGTCAAGGGGTCTGAATACTTTCCGAAGGCACTGTATATTTTATATATACAGTATATATATATATGCTCTTGAAAAAGAGATTTTAAATCTCAATGAGCCCTTCCTGGTTAAATAAATGTTTAATAAAATAATAATAATAATAATAATAACAGTGCAAGTCAAAAGTTTGGAAACCACCTACTCATTCAAGGGTTTTCTTCATTTTTACTATTTTCTATATTGTAGAATAATAGTGAAGACATCAAAACTATTAAATAAAACATATATTAAATAATTTAGTAACCAAAAAACTGTTGAACAAATCAAAATATATTTTAGATTTTAGATTCTTCAAAGTAGCCACCCTTTGCCTTGATGACAACTTTGCACACTCTTGGCATTCTCTCAACCAGCTTCATGAGGTAGTCACCTGGAATGCATTTCAAATACCTTGTTAAAAGATCATTTGTGGAATTTCTTTCTTTCTTAATGCGTTTGAGCCAATCAAATGTGTTGTGACAAGGTAGGGGGGGGGGGGGGGGGGGTATACAGAAGATAGCCCTATTTGTAAAAGACCAACTTTAAGACATGAAGGTCAGTCAATATTTCAAGAACTTTTAAAGTTTCTTCAAGTACAGTTACCTCTGATGCAGAGGATAAGTTCACTAGAGTTAACTGCACCTCAGTTTGCAGCCCAAACAAATGCTTCACAGAGTTCAAGTAACAGACTAATCTCAACATCAACTGCGTGAAGCTGGCCTTCATGGTCAAATTAATGCAAAGAAACCACTACTTAAGGACACCAATAAGAAGAAGAGACTTGCTTGGGCCTAGAAACACGAGCAATGGACATTAGACCGGTGAAAATCTGTCCGTTGGTCTGATTAATCCAAATGTGAGATTTTTGGTTCCAACTGCCTTGTCTTTGTGAGGCGCAGAGTAGGTGAACGGATGATCTCCGCGTGTTTTTGTTCCCACCTTGAAGCATGGAGGAGGAGGTGTGATGGTGTGGGGTGCTTTTCTGGTGACACTGTGATTTATTTAAAATTCAAGGCACACTTATCCAGCATGGCTACCACAGCATTCTGCCAGGGCACGCCATCCCATCTGGTTTGCGCTTTTTGCGACAATCACACCTCCAGGTTGTGTAAGGGCTATTTGACCAAGATGGAGCGTGATGGAATGCTGCATCAGATGACCTGGCCTCCACAGTCACCCAACCTCAACCCCATTGAGATGGTTTGGACCGCAAAGTGAAGGAAAAGCAGCCAACAAGTGCTCAGCATATGTGGGAACTCGTTCAAGACTGTTGGAAAGCATTCCTCATGAAGCTGGTTGAGAGAATGCCAAGAGTGTACAAAGCTGTCATCATGGCAAAGGGTGGGTACTTTGAAGAATCTAAAATCTAAAATATGTTTTGATGTTAACACTGTTTTGGTTACAACATGATTCCATGTGTTATTTCATAGTTTTGACGACTTCGCTATTATTCTACAATGTAGAAAATAGTAAAAAATAAAGAAAACCCCTTGAATGAGTAGGTGTGTCCAAACTTTTAACTGGTACTGTATATACTTTTTGGAAATAGCACTATATACCTCATAACTGTAGCAGTGACGAATAAATAAATGTCCATTGGGGTGGAGACAAATTAAATACTGTTTAGGGGGTGTGGGGGGAATGACCATAGGTAGAGTAGTATGTAAGGTAAGTGACCGTTGAGGGGTTGTGCGGGGGAAATGTCCATAGGGGGAATAGCGGGGGGGAGGTGTCCATCGGGGAGTAGAAGGGGGGAGGGGATAGCAGGTAGCTGACTCATGGTGGCTATTCAGGGTAGAAGGGTAGAAATTGAGGGTAGAAACTATTGGCCAGTCTTCCAAGTTTTGCCATACCGCCTGCTTCTGTGTGATTGAAGCGGGAAGAACGGGGCATGGCTTGGGTGGCTGGGGTGCCTGTTGATCTTCTTGGCCTTCCAGCGACATCTGGTGTCAAATCAAATCACAATTTATTGGTCACATACACATTTTTAGCAGATGTTATTGCGGGTAAAGCAGTACGTAAACATTATTAATTCGACCGGTGTTATTGACCGTCTCCGCTGCGGCCTTGTTGATGAGACGGTCAATATCTTCAATTTCCTCGGAGTACACACACTACGCCTGAGCTCTAACATCAACAAAGTGATAGAGCAATTCTCTTGGTAGGACTTCATTTAACTTGGTAGCTTGTTGACGTGCGTATACACACACTCACATCCTAGTGATTTGAGAGGAGTTGTATGTCTTTCTAACCTCAATGCAGATGTGTGTCTGGGTATCTCCTGTAGTAAATGGCCCTGATGTTGAATTCTGGGTTTGTTTCCATCCTCCTTGAACACACCTCTTCTTAGGGTGTCATACACACATCAAATGACAGCATAAAAAACATGGTTCTACAGAACACAGATACAGACAAAATATGTACAGTGCATTCGGGAAGTTTTCAGACCCCTTGACTTTTTAAAACAATTTGTTACATTAAAGTCTTATTCTAAAATGGATAGCATTGTTTTTCCCCCTCATCAATCTACACACACTACCCCATAATGACAAAGCAAAAACTGATTTTATTTTATTTTTGCAAATGTATTATAAATAGAAAACTGAAATATGACATTTTGGCATCATCAAGTCTTCTTGGGTATGACGCTACAAGCTTGGCTCACCTGTATTTGGGGAGTTTCTCTCATTCTTCACCTGAGATCCTCTGAGGCTCTGTCGGGTTGGATGGAGAGCGTCGCTGCACAGCTATTTTCAGGTCTCTCCAGAGATGTTTGATCGAGCTCTGGTTGAGCCACTCAAGGACATTCAGAGACTTGTCCTAAAGCCAATCCTGCGTCTTGGTCGTGTGCTTAGGGTCATTGTCCTGTTGAAAGGTGAACCTTTAACCAAGTTTGAGGTTCTCTGGAGCAGGTTTTCATCAAGGATCTCTCTGTTCTTGACATTCAGGCCAAAGAGTTCAATCTTTGTTTCATCAGACCAGAGAATCTTGTTTTTCATGGTCTGAGAGTCCTTTAGGTGCCTTTTGGCAAACTCCAAGCGGACTGTTATGTGCCTTTTACTGAGGAGTGGCTTCCATCTGGCCACTCTACCATAAGGGCCTGAGTGGTGGAATGCTGCAGAGATGGTTGTCCTTCTGGAAGGTTCTCCCATCTCCACAGAGGAACTCTGGAGCCCTGTCAGAGTGACCATCAGGTTCTCTGTCACCTCCCTGACCAAGGCCCTTCTTCCGCGATTGCTCAGTTTGGCCAGGAGGCCAGCACTAGGAAGAATTTTTGTGGTTTCAGACTTCTTCCATTTAAGAATGATGGTGGCCACTGTTTTCTTGGGGACCTTCAATCCAATGTTTTGGTACCCTTCCCCAGATCTGTGCCTCGACACAATCGTGTCTCGGAGCTCTACGGACAATTCCTTCGACCTCATGGCTTGATTTTTGCTCTGACATGCACTGTCAACTGTGGGACCTTACATAGACAAGTGTGTGCCTTTCCAAATCATGTCCAATCAATTGAATTTACCACAGGTGGACTCCAGTCAAGTTGTAGATACATCTGAAAGGATGATCAATGGAAACAGGATGCACCTGAGATCAATTTTGAGTCTCAAAGCAAAGGGTCTGAATACTTTTGTAAATAAGGTATTTTTGTTTTTTATTTGTAATACATTTGCAAAAAAAATCTAAAAACCTGTTTTTGTTTTGTCATTATGGGCTATTGTGTGCAGATTTATGAGGGGAAAAAATGAAATGTATTCAATTTTAGAACAAGGCTATAATGTAACATAATGTAGAAAAGGGGAATGGGTCTGAATACTTTCCGAATGCACTGTATAGCCTTGATTTCACTGGATAGATGGAAATCAAGGTTTGGACAGAATAAGATCAGAATTGATCAGTCGTTGCAGGCACCATGTATTGTAGCACCATTTGTCCCTGTAGGAGAACACCCTGAAAATGAGCTCCAGATAGAACCCTTTTCGGTTCCAAATAGAGCCTGGGTTCCAAATAGAACCTGTTAAAAATCATAAATGGTTTGAAATGAGTCGTATAAATAGAACATTTGTAATTTCACTCAAAGTCAAACGTTTTGAACAGCAATACCATATACAATTCAAGTCTGTTGAGAACAGGTTTTTGATCCAAATCAAATCAAATCAAATCACATTTTATTTGTCACATGCGCCGAATACAACATGTGTAGACCGTAGAGTGAAATGCTTACTCACAAGCCCTTAACCAGAAGAAATAAAGTAACATATAATTAAAGAGCAGCAGTAAAATAACAATAGCGAGGCTATATACAGGAGGTTCCGGTACAGAGTCAATTTGCGGGGGCACTGGTTAGTCGAGGTAATTGAGTTAATATATACATGTGGGGTTTCGTGGATAATGGTGTTGATGTGAGCCATGACCAGCCTTTCAAAGCACTTCATGACTACAGACGTGAGTGCTACGGGTCTATAGTCATTTAGGCAGGTTACCTTAGTGTTCTTGGGCACAGGGACTATGGTGGTCTGCATGAAACATGTTGGTATTACAGACTCAGACAGAAAGAGGTTGAAAATGTCAGTGAAGACACTTTCCAGTTGGTCAGCGCATGCTCGGAGAACATGTCCTGGTAATCCGTCTGGCCCTCCGGCCTTGTGAATGTTGACCTGTTTAAAGGTCTTACTCACATCGGCTGCAGAGACCGTAGTCAGACATTTGTCTGGAACAGCTGGTGCTCTCATGCATGTTTCAGTGTTACTTGCCTCGAAGCGAGCATATAAGTTCCTTAGCTCATCTGGTAGGCTCGTGTCACTGAGCATATAAGTTCCTTAGCTCATCTGGTAGGCTCGTGTCACTGGGCTTCCCTTTGTAGTCCGTAATAGTTTGCAAGCCCTGCCACAGCCGACGAGCGTCGGAGCCTGTGTAGTATGATTCGATCTTAGTCCTGTATTGATGCTTTGCCTGTTTGATGGTTCGTCAGAGGGCATAGCGGGATTTCTTATAAGCTTCCGGGTTAGTGTCCCGCTCCTTGAAAGCGGCAGCTCTACCATTTAGCTCAGTGCGGATGTTGCCTGGTACCCATGACTTCTGGTTGGGCTATGTACATACAGTCACTGTGGGGACGACGTCATCAATGCACTTATTGATGAAGCAGGTGACTGATGTGGTGTACTCCTCAATTTCATCGGAAGAGTCCCTGAACATATTCCAGTCTGTACTAGCAAAACAGTCCTGTAGCTTAGCATGTGCATCATCTGACCACTTTTTTATAGACTGAGTCACTGGTGCTTCCTGGTTTGATTTTTGCTTGTAAGCAGCAATTAGGAGGATATAATTATGGTCAGATTTGCCAAATGGAGGGCGAGGGAGAGCTTTGTACATGCCTCTGTGTGTGGAATGAAGGTGGTTTAGAGTTTTTTTCCCTCTGGTTGCATATTTAACATGCTGATAGAAATTCGGTAAAAAATATGTATGTCTCCCTGCATTAAATTCCCTGGCCACTAGGAGTGCCACCTCTGGATGAGCGTTTTCCTGTTTGCTTATGGCGGTATGTAGCTTATTACCTTGGCATCAATACCTTGGTATCGGGTCTTTGAACTGACATATAAAAACAACAATTGACACATCAATCCGTTTGTTTCAATTTAAGCTATTATATACAGTACTTGCGTCAAAAAGAATGCTCTTTATATCGGGTATTGAACGGTAGGTCTTTTGCAGACTCTGCCACGAGGAAACAGAATCAATAGGACATATTTTCTGGCACGGCCATCGGTGGCTCACTTTCGGAGTCAGGTCCAAGAATGGTTGCTATGTCATCATGTCAGGGTTCAGATGAACCTTTAAACCGTATTGTTAGGGGATCTGAAAAACCACGATCAATCAATGGGACATGTCATTATACTCTTGGGCAAAGTACTTATTTTTAGGCCATTATCTGTAGAAATGCTACAAATAAGGAGTTTCAGGACCGTCGTAAGACATCGTAGTAAAATGGAGGGATGTAATTGCAAAAGGAAATACAGTAGCAAAATTGAATTATTCTGGGAAAGATGGGTTGACCTGTGGGTTTGTAGTTAAGATCAGAATGAGTGGTGGATTTGCCACTGTAGGTGAGAATTCTGCAGTTGAAGAAAGAGGAAATGTGAAAAATATTGTATATATAATTATTAAAATTACGGGTTCCGTAGCTGTGAGCAAAATAGCTGTAAATTGGAGTAGAAGTATTGTTGTCCATTAGTGTTCTCCGATTAGGGAAGGGATGGTAGGCTAGGGGAGAAAAAAAGTGTAGGAAAAAAATTTATAATAATAATTTCAAAAATTTGCCGAGCATAAGGACACGAACACTGTGTTTCCCATCTGCAAGACTGTGCTTTCTCCCTCTGTTGACTATGTGTAAATGTACAGTAAGCTTTCCTGAGGCATGTGGTGATTAGAAGACAACGGCAGCTAAAATCAATGGTTAACCATTCATAGGTAGAAGGACTGGCTAGGTTTCCAAGTTGTTTACACCTTTCCAATCATCCGAGATCAGTGACTAAGAGTTGAAGGAGACCAGGAAATAAAGCTATTTTGGGAGACACTGACTCCACTCAGCCTTGAAGGTTTTGGCCGTTGGCTTGTACTGTGTGTGTCTTCTGTATTATAGCTGCCTGTCAGGTAGGACCTTGAGAGAACTCTGTTTGGTGTTTATGGCTTCTCTCTTTGAATTTCAATTTATCTCTCCATAGAAAAGCTGCAGGGAGAATAATCCCTTTGAATAAGGAGAGACTCAGGTGAACTAAACCTGAACCCTGCCTGTGATGGCTTTATCGAGAGGTGTTTCTTTTTCTTCCAGCCACCATCAAAAGTTCAAGAGGCAGGGTGTTTTGTATTCACGGAGGAGAGAACCTTTGAAACCCTCTGGATGAAAGAGGAGCACGGTGTCAATCTTAAAGGTAAAGGAAAGGGAGGAGGAGGAGGGCTACTAGGGTACCGGGTATACAGGAAGAGAAGGATGAAAGTATACACTTCCAGAGGGGGGCTTAATTGTTGGGGCCAACAGGTGTGGTCAAAAGTGCACACTTCTTCAGGAATGACTTGAAAAGTGAAGGCTTCCTTTTTGCGAAAGTGAAAGGCAAATTGCTTACTTGGACAGCAATGGGTCAGAACGTGCATACTTCCTCTGGTCATGTTTGTTTTCATGGATGAATGTGTTACAGGTAGGTCTAGCTGTACAAGTCTGCATCGGGGTGGCTTATAAATCTTCCTCCCAAATGGTACCATATCCCCTACAAAGGGGATATGATCAAAAGAAGGAGAGTGACGGAGTGCTGCATCAGATGACCGGCCTCCACAATCACCCGACCTCAACCAAAATTGAGATGGTATGGGAGGAGTTGGACCGCAGAGTGAAGGAAAAGCAGCCAACAAGTGCTCAGCATATGTGGGAACTCCTTCAAGACTGTTGGAAAAGCATTCCTCGTGAAGCTGGTTGAGAGAACGCCAGAGTTTGCAAAGCTGTCATCATGGCAAAGGGTGGGTACTTTGAAGAATCTAAAATCTAAAATATATTTTAACACTTTTTTGGTTCCTACATGATGTAGTAAACAAATGTGTCATCCATATGTGTTATGTCAAAGTTTTGATGTCTTCACTATTAGTCTACACTGTAGAAAATAGTAAAAAATAAAGAAAAACCCTGTAACGGCATTCCTCCTCCTCTTCATCTTCGGAAGAGGAGGAGTATTGAGGGAACCAAGGCGCAGCGTAGAGAACAGACATATTTTATTAACGAAACACAAACTTGATTAAACTAACAAAAAACAACAAACGGTGTAGACAGACCTAGACGACGTACTTACATAAAACAAGAAAACGCACGAATAGGAACATAGGCTACACAAACCGAACAAACCGTAAACAGTCCCGCGTGGTGTAAAGACACAGACACGGAAGACAATCACCCACAACGAACACTGTGACAACGCCTACCTAAATATGACTCTTAATTAGAGGAACGCCAAACACCTGCCTCTAATTAAGAGCCATACCAGGCAACCCAATAAACCAACACAGAAACAGAAAACATAGAATGCCCACCCAACCTCACGTCCTGACCAACTAACACACATAACAGAAATAGGTCAGGAACGTGACAAACCCTTGAATGAGTAGGTGTGTGCAACCTTTTGACTGGTACTTTATATTTCCACACAATAAGGTTGGTATAATACTGTGAAACTGTGAAAATGATGATAATGCCATTTTAGTGTAAGAGCTGTTTGAAAAGACCGCCTGAAAGTTAAGCCTGTTTTGTATTGATTGAGATTGTACACTGAGTGTCAAAAACATTAGGAACACCTTCCTAATATTGTGTTGTACCCCCTTTTGCCCTCAAAACAGCCTCAATTCGTCAGGGCATGGACTCTACAAGGTGTCAACATGTTGACTCCAATGCTTTACACAATTGTGCCAAGTTGGCTGACGTCCTTTCGGTGGTGGAGCAACCTTGATTCACACCAGAGCATGAAAAACCATGCAGCGTTGCAGTTCTTGACACACTCAAACCAGTGCGCCTAGCACCTCCTACCATGCCCCATTCAAAGGCACTTAAATATATTGTCCTGCCCATTCATCCTGGGAATGGCACACATACACAATCCATGTCTGAATTGTCTCACGGCTTAAAATTCCTTATTTAGTAAGCTGTCTCCTCCCGTTCATCTACACTGATTGAAGTTGATTTAACAAGTGACATCATTAAGGGATCATAGCATTGAAAGAGCAGGTGTTCCTAATATTTTGTACACTCATAACTCACAAATAATTCACAAATAAAACTATGATCTGTGAATATGTACAAATATTTTGTAAATTAAAACATAATCAGTAAATATGTAAAAATGCTTCCCAAATTAAACCTGTGAATATGGAAACAGATATTTCACTAACATTCACCATAAATCACAAATAAATTGATGATCTGTAAGTATATTCTTCATAGCTCACAAATGAAACAAAAATGTCAACAAATGTGGAATGATTTGTGAAATGTGAAACATTTACTACTGTGGGATGTGCATTTGCACATTTTAAAGGTGCTTGTGGGTCTGTATTCTGTGTTTACAGATTATATATTTTTTATTCCGCCTGTCAACTCATTACAATCCACAAATGTGTCTTCAGATGAACGTCGGACATTTATTCATTCAACAAATTATGTTAAAATATTCAATAAATGGGTCTCCCGGGTGGCGCAGTGGTCTAGGGAACTGCATCGCAGCGCTAGCTGTGCCACAAGAGACTCTGGGTTCGCGCCCAGGCTTTGTCGCAGCCGGCCGCGACCGGGAGGTCCGTGGGGCGATGCACAATTGGCCTAGCGTCGTCCGGGTTAGGGAGGGTTTGGCCGGTAGGGATATCCGTGTCTCATCGCGCACCAGCGACTCCTGTGCTAACCAGGTGTACGGTGTTTCCGACTGTGTTAAGAAGCAGTGCGGCTTGGTTGGGTTGTGTTTCGGAGAACGCATGGCTTTCGACCTTCGTCTCTCCCGAGCCCGTACGGGAGTTGTATCGATGAGACAAGATAGTTATTACTAACAATTGGATACCACGAAAAGGGGGTGAAATTAATAAATCAATAAATGACATTAAAACAAACGTTAAATTCTACCGTTGGGGCTACTGTAACTAGCTAGCTTGTCTAGTGGGCCGATGTTGGACACTACAGTTAGTTTGTTAATTTCAGAACGTGCAAATGATGAAGAACCGCTCAGTTTTAAAATCCTGCATTAGGGTTCTGGCTTGCCAGCTAATGAGAAATGTTGCAAATAGTATTTGTATATCTCTTGTCTTTCAGGGACAAAACAGGGCAATTGATGCTTTGGCAGGACAACACACACTTTCCCAATTGGTGTGGCTATACGAAAATGGTGTGGCTATAAGAAAATGGTGTGGCTATAAGAAAATGTAACATTGTCTGATGAAAAACATTAGAAATTCAGCTTGCTAGCTAGCCAAATCATTTGTTGTGCATCCTTAGCCATATGTATCATTATGTTGCTTCCTAGTCAATACATGTTCACTGTGGCTGATTACTTTTGGTTCCCTCCCTCTAGTCTCTGTTTGTGTTGCACGATTGGATTGAGAGGCTGGGCAATGTTACCAGTTAAATAAAAGGCAATACAAGTTATTTTATTCATACTGTAAAGCCTTTTATCAGTAAAAATGATTAACCTAACAATAATAACAAGACGGTTTAATTGTGTAACAATGCACAGGCCATGTTATGATGATATTTCAAGACAATCTGATAATTGCTATGAGGAAAATGTTTTGAAGTGTGAAATTACCTATTAAACGTACACCTGTGACAACTTGATCAAGCTTATGAATATGTAAAATTGCACATTGAAATGCATGAACAGTACATGCTCTGATTCACACACATTGACACACCATGCCATCATTCACTCACACACACTGGAAAGGAGGAAGCAAGTCATCAGGAACAGCAACCGTGTGCTCTTGGCTTGGGTCCCAGCATGTGGTCCTCTTGCCTCCTTTAATCGAGTGACTCCTGTTCCAATTGTCTTGTTCTGTGTAACAAGTGGTGTGTGCCGCCCAGTTGACATCTAACTCAAGATTGTTATTCTATTCCTACTGTTGTCACAGGCCTGTCCAATCGGAGTCAACCTAGAACCGTGACCACGCTTAGCCTGTTCTACCGCTGACCAGCTGCTTTTGGACCTGATTGGAACTTCCCACTATTCAAGCTCCCATTTTTTTCCAGGCCCTTTCTGAATTGTTTGGTCTGACTGCTGACTCGGCCAAGGACCTATAGCAGCGTCTCCCAACCTCGGTCCTGGGGACTCCAACGGTGTGGACGCTTTGGGGTTTTGCCCAAGCACAACTACACAGCTGATTTAAATAATCATCTCATAATAACGCTTTGATTATTATTTTACACAATGAGCAAAACATCCCTTGAGGTTATACGCTGAACCACATTACTGACATTTTACTCTTTAGGTCAGCATTTCCAAAATGATTTTGAGTGTGCTGTGTATTTGAAATAGATTCCCAGTGTGTGTATTTTGGGAATGGATGACCTGGTGTGTCAATGTGTGTGAATCGGTGCATGTATTCTTTCCGCGTTTCAATGTGCCATCATTATGCAGTTTTACATATTCATGAACTTGATCAAGTTGTCACAGGTTTGCTTTTAATTGGTAATTTCATACTTCAACACATTTTCTTCATAACAATTATCAGATTATCTTGAACAAATAACATGACCTGCACATTGTATTTACGGTATGAGAAGAATATATGTGCCTTTTATTTATGACAATACAGAGACTAGAGGGAGGGAACTGACAGTAATCAGACACCGAGCGCATGTATTGACTAGGAAACAACATAATGATACATATGGCTAAGGATGCACAACAAATGATTTGGCTAGCTAGCAAGCAAGCATAGATGAAACACAAACCAGTTATCTGAATTTGTCATGTTTTTTTGATCAGATAATGTTACAATTTCTTACCTCCACAACAGCCAGGAAAAAGTGCTTTATCCTGCCAGGGCATCAATTGCTGTGTTAAGTCCCTGAAAGAAAACAGATTGAAAAACATGATTTCCAACCATTCTCATTAGCTGGCTAGCCAGATCACCAATTCTGGATTTTAGAACTGAGCGGTTCTTCATAATTGACACATTCCCTGAATCAACAAAGCTGATGAGATTGCCCGCCAGCTAACTTGGCTTGGGGGCTGATGTTGCAAGGACACACTTGGCGTTGCATGCACCAATGGTTGAATTTAACATATATATGAAAGTCATTTGTTGAACATTTTAACATAATTTGTTCAATAAATAAAATAAAGTTGTTCTTTCATTTTTCGAGCCAGAAAGTCTTCTCCGAAGAAGACTCAGATGCTTTGCTTCACTCTGCGCGTCACGTGGCACAAATATTATCCCAATGAATGGAGATAGGTGGCAGAAAGACATTTATAAACATCTGTAAGCATGGAATACAGATCCACAAGCACTTTTTTACCGATCATACATTTTTTTGTTGCCAGATGGTGAAGTGTGATTCATCACTCCAGAGAACGCGTTTCCACTGCTCCAGAGTCCAATGACAGCGAGCTTCGCACCACTCCAGTCGACGCTTGGCATTGCGCATGGTGATCTTAGGCTTGTGTGCGGCGGCTCAGCCATGGAAACCCATTTCATGAAGCTCCCGATGAACAGTTCTTGCGCTGATTTTGCTTCCAGAAGCAGTTTGGAACACGGTAGTGAGTGTTGCAACCGAGGACAGATAATTGTTACGCTCTACACGCTTCTGCACTTGGCGGTCTTGTTCCGTGAGCTTGTGTGGCCTGCCACTTTGTGGCTGAGCTGTTGTTGCTCCTAGACATTTCCACTTCACAATAACAGCACTTACAGTTGACTGGGGAAGCTCTAAAGGCTGGGAAGCTCTAAACTGGTGACTGGGGAAGCTCTAAGGGCAGAAATTTGCTGAACTGACTTGTTGGAAACGTGCCATCGTATGACGGTGCCACGTTGAATGTTACTGAGCTCTTCAGTATGGCCATTCTACTGCTAATGTTTGTCTATGGGGATTGCATGGCTGTGTACTCAATCTTATACACGGCTGTGTACTCAATCTTATACACCTGTCAGCAACGGTGTGGCTGAAATAGCCGAATCCACTCATTTGAAGGGGCGGTTTCCCAGAAATCTTTGTTGGAGGATCCGGATTTCCTGCTTATTCCGTCCCGATTCCTGGAATTTATTGAAAGTTCTCGGGAATTTCACGACCCTACACCGAAGTAATGTGACGTTGAGATAAAAACAGCTGCATTGGAACTTTAAATACTATTTCGAAGTGTATTATTATTGTGGCTCTCGGTGTGTCTGTCATATTAAAAAATCGCATTCGCATTTTGTTGAATTGCCCCATCTAGCTAGGGGAATAGTGAACGTCCGCCTGAAAGAGGACGCACTGCAGTTGAAGCTTAAGTAATGGTCCTCCATGGGCGTTTGATAAGACGCTGCTATTCTTTTTTATCTTTGGCACAATGCTTTTTTACTCATACAGCAAATTTCCCCTTGCTTATTATGATAAAGCTCCACATGGGCTCCTGTTGTGGGACTTGGTACCTGAATGTATAATATAAATGCCTTGTTGTGTATGCTACCTTAGTAGGCTTAGCGGTAAGTGCAGTTTGCCTGATCCCCAAACTCAGTACCTCAACGTAGGAGTCTATCCTTTGTTGCGTGGTTGGCTAACACTTTGAATTATGCATCACTATTTGTTGATAATGAAATCATTAATACCAGGACATAAAGGGTAGGCTTTCCTACAGACTGAGGGTGCAGGAGATTATCCAAAGAGAGTTGGAGACTTAGTGGTGGGGTCTGTGTGAGCTTCTTTTGTCTCCTGTGGTCACAAGTGTAGAGATTCACTCAAGGCCTTCCCTGTGCCTCTCCACTTCACAACCAGGAGAATTAGCCTCATTGTGTGATGGGCGATGGAAAAGGACCACTGCCCCACCCAGCCACTTGGGCCCTGGAGTGTGTTTTAGAGACTCAGTGAACAGTGCTCGTCACAACACGCCTCTCCACTCAATGAGCAGGGCACCCAGCTGGGAGGGTCATTGAGTCCCCCGTAACAGGCCGATTGTTCCCATTAGGGGAGAGGTAGAGTGAGTGGGGCGGCTCAAACTCCACCCCCAGGCATTGAGTTGGGCCTAGCAGGTGTAAACATCCAGCACTTCTCTCCCCATGAGTGGGCAGCAGACCCCAGGTAGTCACTAACACTGCCAACTAGCTAGCCATTTCACATCCGTTACACTTGGATGAATGACAAAATTAAAAGGGAGAAGAGGAGGAGGAAGAAGAACAGGGGAATCCCAGGCGGACTGAGTATAGGGTATGGACCAGGTGTTCTGCTATATAATATGAGCTGCCATGTCCCTGAGAGTGAGAATCTCTCTATTGACCGCTTCACAGGACAAAAGACAACAAACCACTTCTCATGTTCTGTAGTGAAAGCCATGTTGTGCTGCGCCACTAAACGCCGCCGAGAGAAGGGAAATATGGTACCTAATATTATTGATCTCTAATTACTTGTGAAAATCACAGCTCTTCTTTTGCTTGCTTACTCAGTAGCGCTGCTGGGATTAGACAGAGAGGCATTTCAGACCAGCACATTGTTTATCCTCTGCTACACATACACAAGACAAAACCCCGGTAAACAGACCCCAGTTTGGAGAGGCTTAACACCTGTGTTTTTTACCCCGTATAAACTCTGCTTTTTTGTCTACTAATGCAAAGAGGATGAAAGCGGTTATTATATTTTGTCTTTTTTTCAAAAACATTATTTACTAGAAAGATATCATCCTAGCTTTAATCCTCTTAGCGGTGGATTGGGGTTGTACTTACAGCACCATGCACCTGCTAAACGGGCTCCTCTTAAAGCTGTATAAACACAGCCGGAGGACCCACGCTAGCTTCCCAGGCCGCATCTCATCCCCACACTACATTCAAAAGCAGCTAGCTCAACAGGAAGTTTAGAGGACACCTTCTCGGGGTGCCTCTCTCTCCCGCTTTCCAGATGCACTCCAAAAACACTGTGGAGACGAGAGTCCCTGGTGTGTCGTATAGCAAGGGGCCCAGGAGCGAGGGCCCCACATCCAGGAGCCACAGAATGGCTCATGTGTTGGACTGTTTAGCGGTCTCAAATAGCTACCAGCTCTCAGCATGGTCACTAGCAACAGGAAGCGCACATCAAGGTCTTCCCCATCAATGCCCTTTCTGGAGTGGATTACACGTGACTGGCTGTTGGCATCCTTGCTCTCATTTAACCCTCATAAGGTTTATTAAACCTTATTAAACTGTTAGTTTTGTTGTGTGTTTTTTTTCTCATTACTGTAATAGCATTTTGAGGAATGGTGCCCAAGGTGCTCTGAATTATAAGAATATGTGTTATAGTCATGCCGATTGGCGCGACCGTAGTAGGGATTGACTGAAGCGCAATGATACATTCAAATCTCTTTACCATCAAATCAAATCTGAGCCAATATGACACCAATGCCGATGAAAATTCGAGCATCAACTTGATTAGAGATACACAACCCACTCCCCACTTCTCCACATGAGCCTTCAGGCCGTTACCGAGAACCACATACCGGATTTTTAACAAGGTCGCTAGCATTAGGGAAAAAAGAAAATGTCTTGCCCAGACCTAGCTCAATATCTAGGTGTTGGATAAGAATGAGGCTACAGCATCCAGGAAGTGACCATTAAACGTGCACCTTCCGGACTGAGGCAACTGTTGTAGAGGCAACAGTTTTAATACAGTTTATAACTTATCGCTCTCACATACTAATTTCTGTCCATTAAGAACCAATGATGTGCTACCTATGTGTTACCCCAGTCATCCGTGAGATGCATGCCACCCCTACTGCCCAGGGACAGAGTGCTTTATGGCAGAGTGGCGGATTGTAGGCATGCGCTTGTCACAGGGAAATGCAAACACCAGCTGGTTGACAGAGCGCCGGGCCTTCTCTATGCGCATGTTGATGTCCTCCCCCCACTGGAACATCCATCTCCTCCGCTGTGTGATGTCAGGGTAGACGCACCGTTGTCCCGGGGTACATTCGGATAACTACCTCAAAAATCACTTGGCATCTGATGCACCAGGACTGTCCCCTTTGTGTGTCCCAAGTTGTTTCAACCAAGGTGGATGACTATGATGTTAGGGGGAGCAGCAGCACAGGCAGTATGATAGCTCACAACATGGAGCAGTTTGGCCCACGTCATTTCTCGCTCTCCGAGCCACCTAATGTGACAGTAGTCAAGGGATAGGTTGTGATGCTTTCGGACTGCCAGGGCACGCTTCTCTAACAAGTGGATCCAGGAATGCCCAACAAGCCACACAGCCTTCATTCCAACGTCCATGTTGATATACAATACCAGTCAAACGTTTGGACACACCTACTTATTCAAGGGACTTTCTTTCTTTTACTATTTCTACATGGTAGGATAATATTGAAGACATCAAGACTATGAAATGACACATGGAATCATGTAGTAACCAAAAAAGTGTTAAGCAAATCAAAATATATTTTATATTTTTGATTCTTCAAAGTACCCACCCTTTGCCATGATGACAGCTTTCCACATTCTTGGCATTCTCTCAACCAGCTTCACCTGGAATGCTTTTCCAACAGTCTTGAAGGAGTTCGCACATATGCTGAGCACTTGTTGGCTGCTTTTCCTACACACTGCAGTCCAACTCATCCCATACCATCTCAATTGGGTTGATTGTGGAAGCCGGGTTATCTGATGCAGCACTCCATCACTCTCCTTCTTGCGCAAATAGCCCTTACACAGCCCGGAGGTGTGTTGCATCATTGTCCTGTTGAAAAACAAATGATAGTCCCACTAAGCACAAACCAGATTGGATGGCGTGTTGCCGCAGAATGCTGTGGTAGCCATGCCGGTTAAGTGTACCTTGAATTCTAAATAAATCACTGACAGTGTCACCAGCAAAGCACCCCCTACACCATCACACCTCCTCCTCCATGCTTCACAGTTACAACCTCACATGCAGAGATCATCCGTTCAGACACATTTCCACTTGTCTAATGTCCATTGCTCATTTTTATGCCACTGAGAGAGATAAAAATCCTAATCACATCCTTTTTTTGGTCTGTAGGTTTGCAGCATAACAACAGGTGTGGGGGGGGGGGGGGGGGGTGTTGGACACAGTCACTCATATAGATAGACGTCTTTAGAACCTGTCTGTATTCCTGATTTCTGGAACCATTAGCTAATCTGTGTAATATTGCCATAAACTCAAAAACCACTTGTTTTGGAAACACGGTCTTGTTTTATCAATCGCTGGGCTGATCAACGGACAGTTCATTGCCTCTGTCAAATGAATATGTAGCTTAAAGTTATTTTGGTATTTGTATTTCATTTTGCAGTAAAGATGGTGACACCACAATAAAACACATTTAGGCCTACACTAGGCATATATCTAAAAATACATACAGCCTAATGATATATACAATATACATCATTTTTTATAGTTTGAATCCCTGGCAACCGGCCTACACATTGTTTGAAGTAAAATAGACCAACATAGCTACTGTAGTAGGTGAAGCTGTGTGCTGGAAAATCTTGGTAGAGCATGGGTGAAGGAGACAATGTGGTGCTCGTGTGAATTTCCTTTCTTTTTTGACTTCAGACCAATGCTTACTTCTCACTTAAATGTTTTTTGTTTCTGTTTTCTTTTGGTTTAGACACTGATGCTTCAAGAGGGCCATCATTGTTCCTGTTCCAAAGAAAGCTAAGGTAACTGAGCTAAACGACTATCACCCCATAGCACTCACTTCCGTCATCGTGAAGTGCTTTGAGAGACTAGTCAAGGATCATATCACCTACATCCTACCTGACACCCTAGGCCCACTCCAATTTGCTTACCGCCTCAGTAGGTCCACAGACGACGCAATCGCAATCACACTGCACACTGCCCTATCCCATCTGGACAACAGGAATACCTGGAATGCTGTTCATCGATTACAGCTCAGCATTTAACACCATAGTACCCTCCAAACGTGTCATTAAGCTCAAGACCCTGGGTCTTGACCCCGCCCTGTGCAACTGGTTCCTGGACTTTCTAATGGGCCGCCCCCAGGTGATGAGGGTAGGAAACAACATCTCCACCCCGCTGATCCTCAACACTGGGTGCGTTCTCAGCCCTCTCCTGTACTCCCTGTTCACCCATGACTGTGTGGCCATGTACACCTCCAACTCAATCTCCAAGTTTGCAGACGACACTACAGTGGTAGGCTTGATTACCAACAACGACGAGACGGCTTACAGGGAGGAGGTGAGGGCCCTCGGAGTGTAGTATCAGGAAAATAACCTCACACTCAACGTCAACAAAACAAAGGAGATGCTTGTGTACTTCAGGAAACAGCAGAGGGAGCAGGTGAAAAGTTTTAAGATCCTCAGCGTACAAGTCACGGACACACTGAAATGGTCCACCCACACAGACAGCGTGGTGAAGAAGGCGCAACAGCGCCTCTTCAACCTCAGGAGGCTGAAGAAATGTGGCTTGTCACCGAAAACACTCACAAACTTTTACAGATGCACAATCAAGAGCTTTCTGTCAGGCTGTATCACCGCCTGGTACGGCAACTGCTCCGCCCATAGCCGTGAAGCTCTCCAGAGGGTAGTGAGGTCTGCACAACGCATCACCGGGGTCAAACTACCTGCCCTCCAGGACACCTACACCACCCGATGTCACAGGAAGGCTAAAAAGATCATCAAGGACAACAACCACCCGAGCCACTGCCTGTTCACCCCGCTATCATCCAGAAGGCGAGGTCAGTACAGGTGCATCAAAGCAGGGACCGAGAGACTGAAAAACAGCTTCTATCTCAAGGCCATCAGACTGTTTTAAACAGCCACCACTAACATTGAGTGGCTGCTGCCAACATACTGACTCAAATCTCTAGCCACTTCAATAATACAAAATTGGATGTAATAAATGTATCACTAGTCACTTTAAACAATGCCACTTTATATAATGTTTACAGACCCTACATTACTCATCTCATATGTAAAAACTGTACTCTATACCATCGACTGCATTTTGTCTATGTTACACGGCCGTCGTTATATGTACATACTCTTATTCATTCCTTTACTACATACTCTTATTCATTCCTTTACTACACACTCTTATTCATTCCTTTACTACATACTCTTATTCATTCCTTTACTACATACTCTTATTCATTCCTTTACTACATATTCTTATTCATTCCTTTACTACATACTCTTATTCATTCCTTTACTACATACTCTTATTCATTCCTTTACTACACACTCTTATTCATTCCTTTACTACACACTCTTATTCATTCCTTTACTACATACTCTTATTCATTCCTTTACTACATACTCTTATTCATTCCTTTACTACATACTCTTATTCATTCCTTTACTACATACTCTTATTCATTCCTTTACTACACACTCTTATTCATTCCTTTACTACACACTCTTATTCATTCCTTTACTACATACTCTTATTCATTCCTTTACTACATACTCTTATTCATTCCTTTACTACATACTCTTATTCATTCCTTTACTACATACTCTTATTCATTCCTTTACTACACACTCTTATTCATTCCTTTACTACATACTCTTATTCATTCCTTTACTACATACTCTTATTCATTCCTTTACTACATACTCTTATTCATTCCTTTACTACATACTCTTATTCATTCCTTTACTACATACTCTTATTCATTCCTTTACTACATACTCTTATTCATTCCTTTACTACATACTCTTATTCATTCCTTTACTACATACTCTTATTCATTCCTTTACTACATACTCTTATTCATTCCTTTACTACATACTCTTATTCATTCCTTTACTACACACTCTTATTCATTCCTTTACTACATACTCTTATTCATTCCTTTACTACACACTCTTATTCATTCCTTTACTACATACTCTTATTCATTCCTTTACTACACACTCTTATTCATTCCTTTACTACACACTCTTATTCATTCCTTTACTACACACTCTTATTCATTCCTTTACTACACACTCTTATTCATTCCTTTACTACATACTCGTATTCATTACTTTACACTTGTGTGTATAAGGTAGTTGTTGTGAAATTGTTAGATTACTTGTTAGATATTACTGCACGGTTGGAACTAGAAGCACAAGCATTTCGCTACACTCACATTAACATCTGCTAACCATGTGTGTGACCAATACAATTTGATTTGATTTGATGCACTGTTGTTTTACTTTACACCTTATGAAAGAGACAAGCGGCGTGTTATCTTTCCCTGCGGTTAATCGCTCTTGCGCTAGTAACATCACGAAAGGGGACATCCGTCTGCCAGTATGGCACCAGTGCGGTGGATTGTTAAAGTGAACTCCTCTCTATGAGGGTTCAGACATACTCCTCATCCTTGCACTGCACTCCCCCATGGGAAAGGGTGAGGAGAAGGGGTGGGGGTTAGCGGCAGCAAACCATATGGAATTTGAAATATTAGTTGGTGCTGTGATTGAACATGGCTCTCTTATCACCGAGTTGCCAGGTAGGTGAGCTATAACGATGACTTATCACCCATGTGAGGATCACGGAGTATATAACAAGATTCCCCCAACATGACAAACGCCACCCTGAGGTACCAGCCAGCCACATTCTAGACCTGGTGTCATTAGCCAGCCTCCCTGGTCCACATCTTCTCTCTAGACCTCCATCTGTGGGGAAGAGAGATGAGGTTGTAGCAGGGAAGAGACAGGGGGTTCTAGTCCTTCTATAGGGGAGAGAGGGGGTTCCCCAGGCAACCAGTGTGGCAGCACCCCGATCCCCCCCCCCCTCTGAAAAAATACAGTGGTTTGATTCATCCTGAAAGTTTCCATATTAAATTGATCAACGGATGAAATATTAGAAGGTGAGAAAAGTGTACAGTAGGGGTTGAACAGTAGTCCTATAATTCTACCCTCTTAATCTTAACTAATCATGCAACTGTGATGACAAGTGTCCAGTCGTCATGAAACGTGTGCCAGGCTCCAGGTTTAAACCTCTACCTATGGCCTGGGTTCCATAACAATTTGAACAGGCTACATTTCCCAAATGATTGCACAATTTAGCCTAATATAATCCACTATTGCTAGCGATCCTCAGGAACAACCACGCGAACGTGACAGAAAAGTAAAGTAACTGCGCAATGGAAGGACGCAAAATGTAAGGAAACGAACACTAAAGTGACAGTTATTAATGTCATGAATCAACTCGGTAGATTTGTCGCTACACTGTCATGTGTGCATGGCTACAGATGCCTGCACTGAAGCTAGGGCCTCCAAATGTCATCCCTGCAAGTTATAAAGCCAGAATTTCATTAACTTCACTGTGGGAAAGTTAATATGTTGATATGCTTCAGTTTGCTTACAATCCCTGTATCCAAACGGTTTACTCATTTACTTGACTCTTATCAATAGCTTTTATCAACTTGTAAATCACAGTGCATGTAGAATGGTGTTTTGTCTATCGGGGGAAAGGAAGTAGATGTTGTTCCACTTGGAAACGACGGGTCGCACGACCTTATTCGTTGTTTCGTGATGCGTAAACGTGGTGAAATTGAGGGCAATAAGTCAGAGTCAGAATACGGTGTATCTGTATACACACCTCTGCCACACCTCTATTTCTGTGATCTCCACCCTGAAGGAAAAGCTGGATGAAACATCCATTACCTCATACCTAAATTCAAGGTCAGAATACGTGTAGATTAAAAGGAGCATAAAAAGGGAATTATTTCTAGTCCCTCTGTGGGGAAAAGAGTGGCGGTTCTAGGCCTTCTGTAGGGGAGAGAGGGTGTTCTAGTTCTTCTGTAGGGTAGAGATTGTGTTTTAGTCCCTCTCTGGGGGTGAGAGGGTGTTCTAGTTCTTCTGTAGGGTAGAGATGGTGTTTTAGTCCCTCTCTGGGGGAGAGAGGGTGTTCTAGGTCTTCTGTAAGGTAGAGATGGTGTTTTAGTCCCTCTCTGGGGGTGAGAGGGTGTTCTAGGTCTTCTGTAAGGTAGAGATGGTGTTTTAGTCCCTCTCTGGGGGTGAGAGGGTGTTCTAGGTCTTCTGTAAGGTAGAGATGGTGTTTTTGTCCCTCTCTGGGGGTGAGAGGGTGTTCTAGGTCTTCTGTATGGTAGAGATTGTGTTTTAGTCCCTCTCTGGGGGAGAGAGGGTGTTCTAGTTCTTCTGTAGGGCAGAGATTGTGTTTTAGTCCCTCTCTGGGGGAGAGATGGTGTTCTAGTTCTTCTGTAGGGTAGAGATGGTGTTTTAGTCCCTCTCTGGGGGTGAGAGGGTGTTCTAGTTCTTCTGTAGGGTAGAGATGGTGTTTTAGTCCCTCTCTGTGGGAGAGAGGGTGTTCTAGTTCTTCTGTAGGGTAGAGATGGTGTTTTAGTCCCTCTCAGGGGGAGAGAGGGTGTTCTAGTTCTTCTGTAGGGTAGAGATGGTGTTTTAGTCCCTCTTTTGGGAGAGAGGGGGTTCTAGTTCTTCTGTAGGGCAGAGATTGTGTTTTAGTCCATCTCTGGGGGAGAGAGGGTGTTCTAGTTCTTCTGTAGGGTAGAGATGGTGTTTTAGTCCCTCTCTGGGGGAGAGATGGGGTTCTAGTTCGTCTGTAGGGCAGAGATTGTGTTTTAGTCCCTCTCTGGGGGAGAGATGGTGTTCTAGTTCTTCTGTAGGGTAGAGATGGTGTTTTAGTCCCTCTCTGGGGGAGAGAGGGGGTTCTAGTTATTTTGTAGGGTAGAGATGGTGTTTTAGTCCCTCTCTGGGGGAGAGAGGGTGTTCTAGTTCTTCTGTAGGGTAGAGATGGTGTTTTAGTCCCTCTCTGGGGGAGAGAGGGTGTTCTAGTTCTTCTGTAGGGTAGAGATTGTGTTTTAGTCCCTCTCTGGGGGAGAGATGGTGTTCTAGTTCTTTTGTAGCGTAGAGATGGTGTTTTAGTCCCTCTCTGGGGCAGAGAAGGTGTTCTAGTTCTTCTTTAGGGTAGAGATTGTGTTTTAGTCCCTCTCTGGGGGAGAGAGGGGGTTCTAGTTCTTCTGTAGGGCAGAGATGGTGTTTTAGTCCCTCTCTGGGGGTGAGAGGGTGTTCTAGTTCTTCTGTGGGGTAGAGATGGTGTTTTAGTCCCTCTCTGGGGGAGAGAGGGTGTTCTAGTTCTTCTGTAGGGCAGAGATGGTGTTTTAGTCCCTCTCTGGGGCAGAGAGGGTGTTCTAGTTCTTCTGTGGGGTAGAGATGGTGTTTTAGTCCCTCTCTGGGGGAGAGAGGGTGTTCTACTTCTTCTGTAGGGCAGAGATGGTGTTTTAGTCCCTCTCTGGGGCAGAGAGGGTGTTCTTGTTCTTCTGTAGGGGAGAGATGGTGTTCTAGGTCTTCTGTAGGGTAGAGATGGTGTTTTAGTTCCTCTCAGGGGGAGAGAGGGTGTTCTAGTTCTTCTGTAGGGTAGAGATTGTGTTTTTGTCCCTCTCTGGGGGAGAGAGGGTGTTCTAGGTCTTCTGTAGGGTAGAGATGGTGTTTTAGTCCCTCTCTGGGGGAGAGAGGGTGTTCTAGTTCTTCTGTAGGGTAGAGATGGTGTTTTAGTCCCTCTCTGGGGGAGAGAGGGGGTTCTAGTTCTTCTGTAGGGTAGAGATGGTGTTTTAGTCCCTCTCTGGGGGAGAGATGGTGTTCTAGTTCTTCTGTAGGGTAGAGATGGTGTTTTAGTCCCTCTCTGGGGGAGAGAGTGTGTTCTAGTTCTTCTGTAGGGTAGAGATGGTGTTTTAGTCCCTCTCTGGGGGAGAGAGGGTGTTCTAGTTCTTCTGTAGGGTAGAGATGGTGTTTTAGTCCCTCTCTGGGGGAGAGAGGGTGTTCTAGTTCTTCTGTAGGGCAGAGATTGTGTTTTAGTCCCTCTCTGGGGGAGAGATGGTGGTCTAGTTCTTCTGTAGGGTAGCGATGGTGTTTTAGTCCCTCTCTTTGGGAGAGAGGGGGTTCTAGTTCTTATATAGGGTAGAGATGGTGTTTTTGTCCCTCTCTGGGGGAGAGAGGGGGTTCTAGTTATTCTGTAGGGTAGAGATGGTGTTTTAGTCCCTCTCTGGGGGAGAGAGGGTGTTCTAGTTCTTCTGTAGGGTAGAGATGGTGTTTTAGTCCCTCTCTGGGGGAGAGAGGGGGTTCTTGTTCTTCTTTGGTGTAGAGATGGTGTTTTAGTCCCTCTTTGGGGGAGAGCTGGTGTTCTAGTTCTTCTGTAGGGTAGAGATGGTGTTTTAGTCCCTCTCTTTGGGAGAGAGGGGATTCTAGTTCTTATATAGGGTTGAGATGGTGTTTTAGTCCCTCTCTGGGGGAGAGAGGGTGTTCTAGTTCTTCTGTAGGGTAGAGATTGTGTTTTAGTCCCTCTCTGGGGGAGAGAGGGGGTTCTAGTTCTTCTGTAGGGTAGAGATTGTGTTTTAGTCCCTCTCTGGGGGAGAGAGGGTGTTCTAGTTCTTCTGTAGGGTAGAGATGGTGTTTTAGTCCCTCTCTTTGGGAGAGAGGGGGTTCTAGTTCTTCTGTAGGGTAGAGATGGTGTTTTAGTCCCTATCTGGGGGTGAGAGGGTGTTCTAGTTCTTCTGTAGGGTAGAGATGGTGTTTTAGTCCCTCTCTGGGGGAGAGAGGGGGTTCTAGTTCTTCTGTAGGGTAGAGATGGTGTTTTAGTCCCTCTCTAGGGGAGAGGGGGGGTTCTAGGCCAACGGTGGAGAGGGAGGGGGTTCTAGCCCCTCTGTGGTGAAGAGACAAGATTTTAGCCCTAGGATGGTGGGTGGGAGGTGGCGTTCTTTTCCAGTGGAGAGATGGGAGACCCTCAGAGGTATTTGGAAGCTGATCATGTTGCACGCCTGAAGAACTGACCAGCCCGCTTCAAACCAAGGCGCGATGAACCCTGACCTCTTTGTTAAAACAAAAACAGATGTCGCCGAGGTGACTCATATCCGGCCTTAAATAAGCTGGTGAGGAATTTTTCACCCTGTCCTCCGCTCTGTTATTTCTTCTCCTCCTCCACTCTCTCGTTACTCCTGTCTTCTCCCTGCAACTCACAGCACATCCCTCACTCCCAACTTCATTAAATACGGCCAATACCAAAGCGCTGTTTTTTTTTAAAGTCTATGCATGTATTCCTGGCATTGGAATGGACTTGTTTATAGCCCTGACCCTTGATGCTTGATGTCTTTAAACAGTCTTAAACCAGCTCTGGCAAGGTCACTCCATTTCTGTTTACTTTTAGAAGAATATTTAGCCACTGGGGCTTTTAAAAGCATTTCTGTAAAACATCACCACAGAGAGATGGGGAGAGAGAAACACGCCAAGAACATCATGACGTGAATGTGCTTCTTGCATGCTAGTGTTCAATTATTTCCAACATTATGATCAGCTTCATATTTCAACATCTTTGTAAACGTTCATGACAACCAGTCTATCTTTCAGGAATGATCCTAGAGCGTAAAATAAAATGACAAAGTGATGGTTTTAACACTGCTATATTCTATATAAAAAGTATGTATGTCTATATAGGTATGTGTATGTATATATGTGTATATGTATGCATACGTGTATGGATATATATATTTACCCAAAAAAATATGGGGGAATGGAAATGATGCAGACAATTACATTGGAAGCAACATTCTTTCCGCAATACTAAGCTGATCCCCCCCCCCTAAAAAAAAAAAAAAAAAAAAAAAAAAAAAAAAAACACTGCTACTACTACTACTACAATACTACTATTACCACAATGCTACCACTACTACAATACTACTATTACCACAATGCTACCACTACTACAATACTAGTACTGCTACTACTGCAACAATAGGAATAATAATAATAATAATAATGCTAATAGTAACATGAATGATTAACCTTGTGACGGTTCTGTGAATACAAACATGTGGAGCCCTTAATAAGCATTATCTCCAACGCCATGCATTTGGCCCAGCGAACCTAATGATTTACATCCCCTATATGGGACTGATCCCTATCGGATTGATGAATGCACCGACCAATCATGCTCCCGCAAACCCCAGCATGTACATACACCAATAAGTGATGATGAACAGCTTGCGACGCCGTTATTTATGCCCGACCGCGGGGGCCGCCTCGACGGTGGAGCCTGACTTACTGGGCTAGGCTTAGCTGGCTCTGATCTGGTCTGATCTGGGCTGGTCTGGACTGGTCTGATCCGGTCTGTTCTGGGCTGGTCTGGTCCATTCCCAGGTCTCTACTGTAAGGGGTCGGAGATCTCTCAGACACACATCTGGGGGACATGGACTGGGACTGTCATACGTAAGACTTCCACACCATGAAATCCAAATTCTCAAATATCCCTATTGCTTTGTGTGCGCGTGAGTGTGTGTGTGTGTGTGTATGTGCGTGCGTGCGTGCGCGCGTGTGGACGTGTTGCACTACACTTGTGAGGACTTCAAGTTCCCACAAGAATAGTAAATTAACAAAAAGTTTACCAACTGGGGCCATTTTCTGACACCCACAAGGTCAAATGCTATCTCTAGGGGCTTTAGGGTTAAGGTTAGAATTAGTGTTAGGGTTAGAATTAGGGTCAGGGTTAGGAGCTAGGATTAGTTTTAGGGTTGGTGCAATCTCTAGGTTTAGGGTTAAGGTTAAGGTTAAGGTTAGGTTTTCAGGTTAAGGGTTAAGGTTCGGGTTAGGGTAAGGGTAGTGTGTAACGCTTAGATTTAGGTTTAGGTGTTAGGGAAAATAGTATTTTGAATGGGTCTGAGTTGTGCTTCCCCACAAGGTTAGTTGTACAAGACTGTGTGTGTGTGTCTACGTTTGTGCATGTGTGTGTGTGATTTGGTCTCCAGGTTGGAAAGCAGTAGAAATCTTGGCTCCGATTCTCATGTTCAATTCTGTTCTCACTGCTTGTTGGTGTTACCATGGCCCAGCCTCAGTGTGTTTGTATGCAGATGGCCTTGTATAGTCCGCCCGGGGTTTATTTTCTTTGGATAAAGAGGCACAACTCTTTTATAGCTCCTCTTAGCGATGTGTATCTGAGAGAGTTGACCTCGGTCGTCGGGCTTCATGAGATTCCTCCCGTTTCCTGTGCTGCTCGTCTTTTTTGGTCCAGCCCTTTTCACACATCCATCCATCCATCCGCGAGCAAGGAGACAGCCACACATCAGGAAATGAGGACAGGGAGACGGGGGAGAAATCATGTAGCTGGCGATGTGCCGACTTTTACGCACTTCATCGGAGAGGGAGAGAGGGAAAGAGAACGAGAGAGTGTAACAGCGAGCAGGCGTCCTACGGTCGCCGTTAGGCTCGAGTCCGTGGTGTGCGGCCAGGGCAGTAAATGTCACATCCTGTAAAAGAGAGCATGGAAAGGACGGGGTGCGGGCCCCTACAATCCCCCCCCCCCCCCTTACCTCACACTAATTTCTGGGGAACCTGGAGCATTTTGGGGACCAAGGGGCGAAGAAGGCTCCAGATCTGCGAAGAACATCTCTGTAGCGGGTGCTCTTCAATTGTCGGGGCCCCTAGCTCCAAACTGTTGAGCAGACGACCAGGTCCTGAGAGTCCCCCGCGCCTAAACTGAAGTGACAGTTATTGGC
Source organism: Salvelinus fontinalis (assembly GCF_029448725.1). Taxonomy (NCBI): domain Eukaryota; kingdom Metazoa; phylum Chordata; class Actinopteri; order Salmoniformes; family Salmonidae; genus Salvelinus; species Salvelinus fontinalis. The sequence goes on along the minus strand of NC_074692.1, from coordinate 10,376 downwards.
CCCTCTCGTCCAGAAGAAATTGTGAAGCTATTTCCTGTTTTGTCCCATTTCTCAGTAGGAGTGTATTCCAATGCATTTGATACGGCAATATTAACCGTGCACTCTTGAGCCCAGTCCATAACTCTGTCCTGGATGAAATTTACTGCACAGTGCTATATTATAAGATGCTCTGTCTATGTGTACCAGCTTTGTATTCTGCTCCACCATGTTTTCCGTCCCTAGCCATGACACATCATAAACCGCAACACAAACCCCAAAGAGCTGTGCTGTCCCCTCTAATGTTTATGTCCTTTGTTTACCCCCCCCCCCCCTCCAATGAAGCTTTCTTTACCCATTGCACAAAAATAAATGTAGCATGTAGCATGACTGACGTACAGTATGTTTCCACTGCCATTTCCACAGCAGATTATATTAGGAAATGTTTACGGCACAGGATGACAAAAGTTTCCTATCTGCTTTCTATTTGTATAACCAGACGTATGATTTCAGACTATTACCGCTTCTCCTGGGCATGCCCATTCAACAGATTTTATTTATGTGATAGGTTCAGTGTGTGTGTGTGTGTGTGTGTGTGTGTGTGTGTGTGTGTGTGTGTGTGTGTGTGTGTGTGTGTGTGTGTGTGTGTGTGTGTGTGTGTGTGTGTGTGTGTGTGTGTGTGTGTGTGTGTGTGTGTGTGTGTGTGTGTGTGTGTATGTGTGTGTGTGTATATGTGTGTGTGTGTATATGTGTGTGTGTGTATGCGCGTGTGTGTGTGTGTGTGTGTGTGTGTGTGTGTGTGTGTGTGTGTGTGTGTGTATGTGTGTGTGTGTATATGTGTGTGTGTGTGTATATGTGTGTGTGTGTATGCGCGTGTGTGTGTGTGTGTGTGTGTGTGTGTGTGTGTGTGTGTGTGTGTGTGTGTGTGTGTGTGTGTGTGTGTGTGTGTGTGTGTGTGTGTGTGTGTGTGTGTGTGTTGAGTTGTCAGGGTGTCTGGTGATTCTCAGGGGGAGTGTTCCACTTCTAGGCTCCATAACTCAAGAGATCCTTCAACTCTGCCCACTTCTCCACTCCTCCACTGTCCAGCCTAGTTCAGGCCAGCTCTGTTACACTCAATCTGGCCTGGCCTGAACCACAGCCCACCATTAGCCTGTCCCAGCTCTGCATCCTGCTCATTTACAGGACCTTTTACAAGGCTTCTGGTAGGGCTTTAATCCCCCATTTCATAGAAAATATCTAAAAAGGGAAGCATGAGGTTGTCCTGTGGTCCGAGTGAGTGACTCAGGCTGAGAGAGGACTGTACACATTAAAGTCATCTTTCCATTGCCACTCATGATAACCTCCAAGCCTCCAACAACACTCCTTAACTTCCAAAACATAGAGATTTAGCCTATTCCACGTCACTATCCACATGCCCATGTGTAGCAGTACGGTTGTAGCAGTGTACAGACAGTGTCCAGGTGTCAGCGCAGTCACCACATGGTAGATGTCTTACTTTGTCACCACATCCCCTTCTCCTCGCTTCTCTTCTCTTCTCCTCTCTCCACCCGCTGTGATTTACTTCTCCTCCTCTGCTCTTTTTATTGGCCGGAGGTCAAGAATCTGGACAGTTTCACCCTGCTGAAAGCAGTAAAACACTAAGCAGACACTCCCCTCCTAACCTACACCATCACCGCTAAAGGTGTGTGTGTGTGTGTGTGTGTGTGTGTGTGTGTGTGTGTGTGTGTGTGTGTGTGTGTGTGTGTGTGTGTGTGTGCGTGCGTGCGTGCGTGCGTGCGTGCGTGCGTGCGTGCGTGCGTGTGTGTGTGCGTGTGTGCGGGGCGTCAGAAGGGCAGGAAATAGTGATTATGACATGAGCCTTCAAACTCTCATTGCATGGATTTTAAAGCACATGTAAGGCCCACACACTGTTCTGGGCACTTGACGTGAACATCTTCAAGGCTGGTGAGCTGCGCATTCTTGCTGCTGCCTTTGTTTATTAGTATTCGCTGTGTTTACACCCTCCTATCATGATCCTTTATTTATCATGCACAGGGATTTATTTCTCCTGGTTTGTCTTGGTTTATTGTTTGGGTTTTAATGCATTGCAATGTTGCTGACACAACCCCCACGCACACACTTACCCTCCGGGTTTCCTGTGTGCCCTGGCTAGGCCCTCACCTCATCACCCTCCTCCTCCGTGTGTACACATTAATGCCCTTAAGAGCACGTCCCGGGCTCTCAAGCCCTGCTCTACTCCAGCCAGAGGAGCTCACCCCTCACACGCCGTAATTAGCCTCCATCTGAGGAGCATTAGGCCATGCTGCTGTTTTAACACAGAGCACGTGTCCCAAAAGTTGCGCCCTATTACCTACGTAGGGGGCCTTTTAGGGACTGAGCCAGGCCTGGCCGGGGAGAGGGGAGGGACCCGTGTTGTTCTGACACCCACCGTAATGTCTCCCTCCACACTGGGCTTTCACCAGGGAGCTTCAGTGTGCTATGACTTGAGGTTCAGGTAAAAGGACGCCGCCAGCGCTAACAGACTGCTCGTTCCAATTGCGGTTCGCAAACGTCGGATGAGAGTTGGAATTCAGTGGCAGGTTCCAGTGGAGTTTGGCATGGGAAAGCGCATGTTCTATTTTGCGGCCCATGGATACCGAGGATAGTGTGCTTTTGTGTATAGGTTAGCATGCTAATTCCATATGTACATATATCTTAATGAGCACATTGAAGTGGTGGAATGCCTGAGACCCACATAGCCTTTGTCCTTACCATTAAAGGGATGCTATTCATGAAATACTCATTGTAATTGTAAAGACACAGGTGTTGGCATCCCACTCCCCGTCTGTCTGTCTCTTTCATTATCTCTCATGGGCGGCCGCGCACACCCTTTCAAAGACACGTCCTGTTTTCAGGCAGGAAAATTATATTCATGTTCTTATTTTCTCCTGTGGAATTACTGACCTGTATTTTCTAATGAGAAGAGAGAGAGAGAGAGAGAGAGAGAGAGAGAGAGAGAGAGAGAGAGAGAGAGAGAGAGAGAGAGAGAGAGCGAGAGAGAGAGCGAGAGAGAGAGAGAGAGAGCGTTGGAGAGAGAGAGAGAGAGTTGGAGAGAGAGAGAGAGAGGCAGAGAGAGAGAGAGAGAGAGAGAGGAGAGAGAGAGAGAGAGAGAGAGAGGAGAGAGAGAGAGGAAGAGAGAGGAGAGAGAGAGAGAGGAGAGAGAGAGAGGAGAGAGAGAGAGAGAGAGAGAGAGTGGGTGGGTGGGTGGGTGGTATGGGATGGTATCTGGGGCGGAGGGGTAGGATGGGATGGGGGTGTACGGTTGGGGTGTATGATGAGATGGGTGAGGGTTTGGGGTGGAGGGTTGGGATGGGATGGGAGTGAAAAGATGGGATGGGGTTCTGGGGTAGAAGAATAGGATGGGTTAGGATGGGCAGAGCGGGGTGGGGTGGTTGAGGGTCTGGGTGGTTGTTAATAGAGACGGGAGAGGGGGACTCCTTGGCTCCTGTTAATGATCATGATGTGCTTGTGAAAAGGCAGGCTGGCTCTGGCACGGCTCGGGCCTACTATCACACCATCACACAATCACACTACATGGGGGCGCACGACGCTCAGCAGGCCCAGCAAATTCAGCTAATTTAAGAGAGGCTTCTGGATTATTGTTAGGGGCTGATATTACAGAGTATTGTAGTGTGGCATTCATTTGGCCACATCATTTTGTCCCCCAAGATCCTTCCATTTGTTGAATAGGTGTGAAAATATAGAACCTAAGAATTCAGACACCAGGAAAACTGACGTCCGACAGGTACTTAACACAGTAGGAGGCCATTTTTTCTCTTTCTAGAAAAAAAACGAACCTGCCGTTTCTACTTGTAGAATCGCCCTGCTCGTCAATGACCGACATCTTGACTTTAAGCCAATCAGAAAGCACGACCCTCCACTCCTGTCAGAAAGGGAAAAGAGGGCTCTTTGCCCAGTGTTATCCACCTCCTTTTCATCAGAATTGTTCTAACCAAAACAATAAAGTTGCATAATAAATATATTTTTTTAGTCTTTACCTCCAGCTAAGGAGTTTTGTGCTTAAAGATTTTTTTTTTTTTTAAAGGTTTGATCGTGTGCACTAGCTCCTGGCGCAGTTGTCTAACGCACTGCCTCTCACTGCTAGAAGCGTCACTACAGCCCCTGGTTCGATTCCAGGGTGTATCACAACCGGACGTGATTGGGAGTCCCATAGGGTGGTGCACAATTGGCCCAGCCTCGTCCTGGTTAGGGTTTGGCCGGGGTAGGCCGTCATTGTAAATAAGAATTTGTTCTTAACTGACTTGCCTAGTTAAATAAAAAGGCAAATAAATAGCTAGCTAACTAGCTAACGTTAGCTAAATGGTTAGTATCGGCATTTGCCAGTTAACCCAACATAGCTATCTAGTTTGCTACTCCACTGACTCTTGGCAGCTAGTAGGCAGCTGCTTCATTCAAAAACAAATCCATTGTGATTTAACTATAATGTTGCTAGCTACGCTAGGTATCTACACTGTAGCTGTGGCCATTTGGCTAGTATCAACAAGGGCAAGAGGCTGAACAACAAAAAGACTGCCGACACTCTGGGCAGAGGCGCTACGTATCTCTGGTATGTCTGAGGCTTAACAATGCATAGAGGCCTACTTGACTGTTAGCCCTATCCTCATTTAGGTTCGAACTCAACACCAGTAGATTTTGACAGGTGACATCTTCACTTTTGTACAGCTAATGGTTTCCTCTACAGGTAATGTAATATGTCACCGTACCTTCTCAGTTTTTCACAACACCCCTCTCTCTCTCCATTTTTCTCCGTCTCTCTCTCTCACCCAACCTCCCTCCCTCTCTCTCCATTCTCTCCCTCTCTCTCCCTCTCTCTCAGCCCTTGCTCTTGATCCTTGCTTTCTGAGCAGATAGTTCAGGCAGGATTAATATTCCTGACACTTTGATGTCAAAACCAAGTATCACAAAGCAGGAGGAGGGTAAGGGATGAGGGGGCGGCGGGCCGAGGGAGAAAGACAGAGGGAATGAAAGACAGAGGGGGATAAAGAAAAAGAAAAGAAGGGGATAGAAAAGGTGGCAGAGATGTGAGGGATCATGGCTTGGCAGCGAGGCTAGATGTATAAGCTCACCCAGTCGAGTGTGTGTGTGTGTGTGTGTGCGTGTGTGTGTGTGGGTCCCCTGTTGGCAGCTTCCCGGCGCTCCGAACCACAGCTGTGTGTGCAGAGGCGTGTCGTCGTGGCTACGGGGGGAGCGAGGGTCAACGAGGGAGTGCCGGCCCTAGCGTTGCTCTTTATTGGCTCCCGGGCAGAGGCACTGGCCTCGTCCATTAAGCCAATCACTCACACCTTGCTGACCCTTGACAGCCAATCAGCAGGCGAAGGAGAAGAGCAAACAGACAAAGGCAGAGGCGGCGAGGAAGGCATGTGATTGGACCATATGAGAGGAGAGAGAGAGAGAGAGAGACAGAGAGAGAGAGAGAGAGAGAGAGAGAGAGAGAGAGAGAGAGAGAGAGAGAGAGCGAGAGAGGAGAGAGGAGAGAGAGAGAGAGAGAGAGAGAGAGAGAGAGAGAGAGAGAGAGAGAGAGAGAGAGAAAACTGTGTTTGTGCATCTGTGCGCTTGCATATTCTGTGTGTGTGTGAGTGTGTGAGTGTGTGCGTGCGTGAGAGCGTGAGAGCAAGAGGCTCAGAGTGGGGCTGGTTAGCCTGGTTTCAGTGGAGGTGCCAAAGGTGAGAACGTATGGTGGGCGAGAGCGCCCTTAATCTGTGCCTGACGAGGGCATGGGGAGCCTCCTTACAATAATTACATTAGAGTCAAGTGGATCACAGTATCTGACAGCAACACATTTTTGCCCTCAAGGAGAATCCCTGGTTAATTGTAATCTGCCAAGAAGGAGCAGGCTCTGGTAGTGCCTACCTATATTGTATAGAGGTTTAGAGTTAGAGAAAGACAGGGGAGAGGGAGAGAGAGAGAGTGTGCATGCATATAGTGTGTGTGTTTGCATGTGTGCGTGCGTGCGTGCGTGCGTGTGTGTGTGCGTGTGTGTGAGAGAGGGGTAGAGAGCAAGTAGAAAGACTGGTGTCTCAGAGGAATATAGCTATGCATTGTCTGTGAGTCAATTCATGTGCATTTACTGTGCATTTGTACAATGTTCACGTGTGTGTAAGTGCTTTCGGGAGGTGGTGTGTACACGGTGTGTGTCTGTTCCCATATACGCGTACAAGATTGTATATTTGTGCATCTATAGGAATGTGCTGACGTTAAATGGCGGTGCATGTGTATCTTTTGTGTGTAACTGTTAACTTCCTTTTGTGTGTGTGTGTGTGTGTGTGTGTGTGTGTGTGTGTGTGTGTGTGTGTGTGTGTGTGTGTGTGTGTGTGTGTGTGTGTGTGTGTGTGTGTGTGTGTGTGTGTGTGTGTGTGTGTGTGTGTGTGTGTGCACCTCTTTGTATAACTGTGTATGTCAGTGTGTGTGTGCATGCATGCGTGTGCGTGTGTAAATGTGTTTGTGTGTTGGAGCTGAGCTACGGGGCTGTAAGTGTTGGCAGTATGGTGCTTGTGGCGGTGCTGCAGGCAGGGGAGGGTAGCTAGCTGGATCACTGGAGCCTAGCTACCCGGCTGAGGGGAGGAGAGGTTGATCTGTTTAGTGTCCGTCTCCTGCCAGCTTTCACTGGTCATTAAAAGCAGCCCGTTATCAGGCAGCGCAGGGAGAGACTCACAGACCAGGAAGGCTGCAGCGTCTTCAGGTAACAGCTCCTTATCTGCCTGCTGATTGCCTTCACGCTTCCAAACCGGCTGACGTTGGCATCTCAATCAGTCTTTCAATAATCTGCGAGAGAGAGGAGGCCCGCTTGCATGTCGACGGGCGAATATTAATGCGAGAGGCATACGGGGAGACGCGCACACAGGAAACAAACAAACAATTCCTAAATCTGCCTGCGTGTTGCTACCTTGCTGTGCGCCCCAATCCAACGCAGAGATCCCAGTGCTCTATAGGCTTTAGATCCAAACGGCATAGCTGTGTTGAGGAAGCAGTTCATGAATCACAATGTAGGTCCTTTAGCTGCCTAACGGGACATAGCAGAGAAACAGAGCGGTTATTTGTCACCATCTTTGTCCTCATAGATTCTTCTCACAAATTTTCAGGGTTATCAGATTTTCCACATGTATCTCCGAGAAAGCCGGGCTTGTATCCACAAAGTATCTCCGAGTAAGAGCGCTGATCTGCCCATATCATCTGTCATTACGATCTAGAAGGCTAAACGGATCCTACTCCGACTCTGACATGCTTCGTGGATACGGGCCCAGATCAGTATGACAGGTGTGAGCAACTTTAGTGCATGGACTATTAAAGGTAATTGTCTTTGTTGCGGGGGTAAGAAAATATTCAGGGGAGTAGGTGAGAGATGTCTGTCAACTTTAGGGCAGAAATATCTCTCTGCCAAGTGTTTGGCTGACATGCAACACCAACCCTCCCACACACACCTCTGAGGTCAGGGCTCTGTGCAGGCCAGTCAAGTTTTTCCACACCGATCTCGACACATTTCTGTATGGACCTCTCTTTGTGCACATGGGTATTGTAATGCCGAAACAGGAAGGGCCTTCCCCAAACTGTTGCCCCATAGTTGGAAGCACAGAATCATCTAGAATGTCCCTACACTGGAATTGTTTGTGCCTAGCCCGAAACATGAAAAACAGCCCCAGTGTAACGGCTGTCGTCGGAATGAGACCAAAGCGCAGCGTGGGAAGTGTTCATGATCTTTATTGTCAAGAATCACTCAAACAAAAATAACGAATACAAAAACGAAAGCGAACAGTTCCGTCAGGCACAGACACTAAACGGAAAACAACACCTCACAAAACCCAAACGGAAAATGACAACTATTATATGATCCCCAATCAGAGACAACGATAGACAGCTGCCTCTGATTGGGAACCACACTAGGCAAAAACAACAAAGAAATAGAAAACATAGATTCGCCCACCCGAGTCACACCCTGACCTAACCAAACATAGAGAATAAATAAGGATCTCTAAGGTCAGGGCGTGACAACCAGACCATTATTCAAATTCAAGTTCAAATGGTCTCTATTGTCCCAATTGGGAAATGTGTTGTGGAGTCAGGGTTCAACAATAAAAAAAACGACAACATTAAAAACAGTGACAATCATAACACTGACATACACAACATGAAACAATGAGATGGATTAAAAGGAACAGTCATTGAGCAAAACTGCAGCAATAGATAGACCTTTCATTTCATGTGGAGATTCAGAAAGTCTGAAGGCCTGTGGGATAAAATAGTTATTGTATCTGTTGCTATTGAGTTTAGGGAAGTTTAAAATGACGACACCAAACTTTACAGTTGGAACTATGCATTGGGCAGGTAGCGTTCTCCTGGTATCCGACAAACCCAGATTCGTCGTTCAGACTGCCAGATGGTCAAGTGTGATTCATCTCTCCAGAGAACACATTTCCACTGCTCCCGAGTCCAATAGCGGCAAGCTTTACACCGCTCCAGCCGACGCTTGGCATTGCGCATGGTGATCTTAGGCTTGTGTGCGGCTGCTCTGCAATGGAAGCCCATTTCATGAAGCTCCCGATGAACAGTTCTGGTGCTGATTTTGCTTCCAGACGCAGTTTGAAACTCGGTAGAGAGATTTGCACTTTTTACGCTTTACGTGCTTCAGCACTCGGCGGTCACGTCCTATGAGCTTGTGTGGCTTACCACTTCTCGGCTGAGCCGTTGTTACTCCTAGACGTTTCCACTTCCCAATAACAGCACTTACAGTTAACCGGGGCTGCTCAAGCAGGGCGGAAATTTAACCAACTGGCTTGTTGGAAAGGTGGCATGCTATGACGGCCCCACGTTGAAAGTCACTGAGGTCTTCAGTAAGGCCATTCTGCTGCCAGTGTTTGTATGTGGAGACTGCATGGCTGTGTTCTTGATCTTATACACCTGTCAACAACGGTGTGGCTGATATAGCCAAATACACAAATTTGAAGGGGTGTCCACATACTATTGTATACACTATATAGTGTGTTTGTGTTATTTCCTTATTTATTTTCTTATTGATTTCCATTTCTAATACAACCACCCTTGATTATTGTTGTTACTGACTGTCCTGTTTGTGACAATCTTGATTACTATTTTTTATGGTGTTATTGATATTATGAATTAATCATTCCATTTCCAAAGTGCTCTTTGGCATTATCTGCCCCGGGGCATGGCAGCCGCTCTCTGGTGCACAACACACCTCCGTCCTCTCTCTCTCTCTCTCTCTCTCTCTCTCTCTCTCTCTCTCTCTCTCTCTCTCTCTCTCTCTCTCTCTCTCTCTCTCTCTCTCTCCCTCTCTCTCTCTGCCCCTCTCTCTCTCTCTCTCTCTCTCTCTCTCTGCCCCTCTCTATCTCTCTCTGCCTCTCTCTCTCTCTCTCTCTCTGATGCGGGAGCACTATGATTATGCATATCCCATGCATATCCCATGTGAGGCTGTGGCGCTGCAGCTGGAGCTGGGGCTGTCAAAATAGGCAGGCCCCTGTCTTCAGGAAAAGGTCACCAGCAGGTGCTGTGAACTCATTGTCAGCTCATCACTCCTCAACCAAATGGATAATGTTCAACATATTGACTTCCCAGAGAAAAAGTACAGGAAAGGAAAAATATGTGTTTTATATGTTTTTCTTTTTTCTTTGCAACGAGAGAAAAGCCAACAGGAGGTGAGGGATTTATAGAAGTCTTTGTGGACTATTACCGAGGATCAAATCACAGGATTATTTGACTCCTATTTCCCTGTTGTCACCCTGTCCTGGGTGTATTGATAATACCTTAGAGGCTAGACTGCTGGTTATTAACATGCTGGGTGTCCTTTTGCTACCCCATAACCGGCCATCACTATTCACATCTCACCAGAGGCCTTTGGAAACCGAAAACCTACAGCCTGGTAGGACAGTTTTGTGCAGACAGTAGCAGACAGACAACAATGTTATGAGGATATGAGCTGGATCTATTCAACCCATAGGAAAAGTCCCCCTGCAGTTGCTTTACTCATGGTTTGGTATGAGGCTGACCAATGAACAGTACACTGTAGTCATCACTGACCTGCCATTGTCACATAGGTGACAACAAAGTAATAACACTTTCCTTCCCGCTCTCTTTTTCTCTCTCTCTCTCTCTCTCTCTCTCTCTCTCTCTCTCTCCATCCCTCCCTCCCCTCGCTCTACCTCATTCCTGACCTATCTCTGGCTTCCCCCCCTCCCTCTCTCCTCCCTCCTTCTCTCTGCTCTCATCCATATGATGTGTGACATGTATCATTGCGTAGGACATGTATCATTGCTTAGGACTACTCCAGGCTCGACATGTTGACATTCCCCCGTGTCTCTTCGTCCTTCCCTGTAGGCTCCAGTGGTGTT
>NC_074691.1:45223785-45259495 GCF_029448725.1 Salvelinus fontinalis | reverse complement strand
TGTAGATATCTGAAAGCCCACCTGTAGATGTCTGAAAGCCCACCTGTAGATGTCTGAAAGCCCATCTGTAGATGTCTGAAAGCCCACCTGTAGATATCTGAAAGCCCACCTGTAGATATCTGAAAGCCCACCTGTAGATATCTGAAAGCCCACCTGTAGATATCTGAAAGCCCACCTGTAGATATCTGAAATCCCACCTGTAGATATCTGAAATCCCACCTGTAGATATCTGAAAGCCCACCTGTAGATATCTGAAAGCCCACCTGTAGATATCTGAAAGCCCACCTGTAGATATCTGAAAGCCCACCTGTAGATATCGGAAAGCACACCTGTAGATATCGGAAAGCCCAACCGTAGATATCGGAAAGCCCACCTGTAGATATTGGAAAGCCCACCTGTAGATATCTGAAAGCCCACCTGTAGATATCTGAAAGCCCACCTGTAGATGTCTGAAAGCCCACCTGTAGATATCTGAAAGCCCACCTGTAGATATCTGAAAGCCCACCTGTAGATGTCTGAAAGCCCACCTGTAGATATCTGAAAGCCCACCTGTAGATGTCTGAAAGCCCACCTGTAGATGTCTGAAAGCCCACCTGTAGATGTCTGAAAGCCCACCTGTAGATGTCTGAAAGCCCACCTGTAGATGTCTGAAAGCCCACCTGTAGATGTCTGAAAGCCCACCTGTAGATGTCTGAAAGCCCAACTGTAGATGTCTGAAAGCCCACCTGTAGATGTCTGAAAGCCCACCTGTAGATGTCTGAAAGCCCACCTGTAGATATCTGAAAGCCCACCTGTAGATGTCTGAAAGCCCACCTGTAGATATCTGAAAGCCCACCTGTAGATGTCTGAAAGCCCACCTGTAGATATCTGAAAGCCCACCTGTAGATGTCTGAAAGCCCACCTGTAGATATCTGAAAGCCCACCTTAAGATATCTGAAAGCCCACATGTAGATGTCTGAAAGCCCACCTGTAGATGTCTGAAAGCCCACTTGTCGATGTCTGAAAGCCCATTTGTAGATGTCTGAAAGCCCACCTGTAGATATCTGAAAGCCCACCTGTAGATGTCTGAAAGCCCACCTGTAGATGTCTGAAAGCCCATCTGTAGATGTCTGAAAGCCCACCTGTAGATATCTGAAAGCCCACCTGTAGATATCTGAAAGCCCACCTGTAGATATCTGAAAGCCCACCTGTAGATATCTGAAATCCCACCTGTAGATATCTGAAAGCCCACCTGTAGATATCTGAAAGCCCACCTGTAGATATCTGAAAGCCCACCTGTAGATATCTGAAAGCCCACCTGTAGATATCGGAAAGCACACCTGTAGATATCGGAAAGCCCAACCGTAGATATCGGAAAGCCCACCTGTAGATATTGGAAAGCCCACCTGTAGATATCTGAAAGCCCACCTGTAGATATCTGAAAGCCCACCTGTAGATGTCTGAAAGCCCACCTGTAGATATCTGAAAGCCCACCTGTAGATATCTGAAAGCCCACCTGTAGATGTCTGAAAGCCCACCTGTAGATATCTGAAAGCCCACCTGTAGATGTCTGAAAGCCCACCTGTAGATGTCTGAAAGCCCACCTGTAGATGTCTGAAAGCCCACCTGTAGATGTCTGAAAGCCCACCTGTAGATGTCTGAAAGCCCACCTGTAGATGTCTGAAAGCCCACCTGTAGATGTCTGAAAGCCCAACTGTAGATGTCTGAAAGCCCACCTGTAGATGTCTGAAAGCCCACCTGTAGATGTCTGAAAGCCCACCTGTAGATATCTGAAAGCCCACCTGTAGATGTCTGAAAGCCCACCTGTAGATATCTGAAAGCCCACCTGTAGATGTCTGAAAGCCCACATGTAGATATCTGAAAGCCCACCTGTAGATATCTGAAAGCCCACCTTAAGATATCTGAAAGCCCACCTGTAGATGTCTGAAAGCCCACTTGTCGATGTCTGAAAGCCCACTTGTAGATGTCTGAAAGCCCACCTGTAGATATCTGAAAGCCCACCTGTAGAAATCTGAAAGCCCACCTGTAGATGTCTGAAAGCCCATCTGTAGATGTCTGAAAGCCAATCTGTAGATATCTGAAAGCCCACCTGTAGATATCTGAAAGCCCACCTATAGATATCTGAAAGCCCACCTGTAGATATCTGAAAGCCAACCTGTAGATATCTGAAAGCCCACCTGTAGATATTTGAAAGCCCACCTGCAGATATCTGAAATCCCACTTGTAGATGTCTGAATGCCCATCTGTAGATATCTGAAAACCCATCTGTAGATATCTGAAAGCCCACCTGTAGATATCTGAACGCCCACCTGTAGATATCTGAACGCCCACCTGTAGATATCTGAACGCCCACCTGTAGATATCTGAAAGCCCACCTGTAAATATCTGAAAGCCCACCTGTAGATGTCTGAAAGCCCACCTGTAGATATCTGAAAGCCCACCTGTAGATATCTGAAAGCCCACCTGTAGATATCTGAAAGCCCACCTGTAGATATCTGAAAGCCCACCTGTAGATATCTGAAAGCCCACCTGTAGATATCTGAAAGCCCACCTGTAGATATCGGAAAGCACACCTGTAGATATCTGAAAGCCCACCTGTAGATATCGGAAAGCCCACCTGTAGATATTGGAAAGCCCACCTGTAGATATCTGAAAGCCCAACTGTAGATATCTGAAAGCCCATCTGTAGATGTCTGAAAGCCCACCTGTAGATATCTGAAAGCCCACCTGTAGATATCTGAAAGCCCACCTGTAGATGTCTGAAAGCCCACCTGTAGATATCTGAAAGCCTACCTGTAGATATCTGAAAGCCCACCTGTAGATGTCTGAAAGCCCACCTGTAGATGTCTGAAAGCCCACCTGTAGATGTCTGAAAGCCCACCTGTAGATGTCTGAAAGCCCACATGTAGATGTCTGAAAGCCCACCTGTAGATGTCTGAAAGCCCAACTGTAGAATTCTGAAAGCCCACCTGTAGATGTCTGAAAGCCCACCTGTAGATATCTGAAAGCCCACCTGTAGATGTCTGAAAGCCCACCTGTAGATGTCTGAAAGCCCACCTGTAGATATCTGAAAGCCCACCTGTAGATATTGGAAAGACCACCTGTAGATATCTGATAGCCCACCTGTAGATATCTGAAAGCCCACCTGTAGATGTCTGAAAGCCCACGTGTATTTGTCTGAAAGCCCACCTGTAGATATCTGATAGCCCACCTGTAGATATCTGAAAGCCCACTTGTAGATATCTGAAAGCCCACTTGTAGATGTCTGAAAGCCCACCTGTAGATATCTGAAAGCCCACCTGTAGATGTCTGAAAGCCCATCTGTAGATATCTGAAAGCCCATCTGTAGATATCTGAAAGCCCACCTGTAGATATCTGAAAGCCCACCTGTAGATATCTGAAAGCCCACATGTAGATATCTGAAAGCCCACCTGTAGATATCCGAAAGCCCACCTGTAGATATCCGAAAGCCCACCTGTAGATATCCGAAAGCCCACCTGTAGATGTCTGAAAGCCCATCTGTAGATATCTGAAAACCCATCTGTAGATATCTGAAAGCCCACCTGTAGATGTCTGAAAGCCCACGTGTATTTGTCTGAAAGCCCACCTGTAGATATCTGATAGCCCACCTGTAGATATCTGAAAGCCCACTTGTAGATATCTGAAAGCCCACTTGTAGATATCTGAAAGCCCACCTGTAGATATCTGAAAGCCCACCTGTAGATATCTGAAAGCCCACCTGTCGATGTCTGAAAGCCCACCTGTAGATATCTGAAAGCCCACTTGTCGATGTCTGAAAGCCCACTTGTAGATGTCTGAAAGCCCACCTGTAGATATCTGAAAGCCCACCTGTAGATATCTGAAAGCCCACCTGTAGATATCTGAAAGCCCACCTGTAGATGTCTGAAAGCCCACCTGTAGATGTCTGAAAGCCCACCTGTAGATGTCTGAAAGCCCACATGTAGATGTCTGAAAGCCCACCTGTAGATATCGGAAAGCCCACCTGTAGATATCGGAAAGCCCACCTGTAGATATCGGAAAGCCCACCTGTAGATATCGGAAAGCCCACCTGTAGATATCTGAAAGCCCACCTGTAGATATCTGAAAGCCCACCTGTAGATATCTGAAAGCCCACCTGTAGATATCTGAAAGCCCACCTGTAGATGTCTGAAAGCCCACCTGTAGATATCTGAAAGCCCACCTGTAGATATCTGAAAGCCCAACTGTAGATGTCTGAAAGCCCACCTGTAGATATCTGAAAGCCCATCTGTAGATATCTGAAAGCCCACCTGTAGATATCTGAAAGCCCACATGTAGATATCTGAAAGCCCACCTGTAGATATCCGAAAGCCCACCTGTAGATATCCGAAAGCCCACCTGTAGATATCCGAAAGCCCACCTGTAGATGTCTGAAAGCCTACATGTAGATATCTGAAAGCCCACCTGTAGATGTCTGAAAGCCCACCTGTAGATATCTGAAAGCCCACCTGTAGATATCTGAAAGCCTAACTGTAGATATCTGAAAGCCCACCTGTAGATGTCTGAAAGCACACCTGTAGATGTCTGAAAGCCCACCTGTAGATGTCTGAAAGCCCCCCTGTAGATGTCTGAAAGCCCACCTGTAGATGTCTGAAAGCCCACCTGTAGATGTCTGAAAGCCCACCTGTAGATGTCTGAAAGCCCACCTGTAGATATCGGAAAGCACACCTGTAGATATCGGAAAGCACACCTGTAGATATCTGAAAGCCCACCTGTAGATATCGGAAAGCCCACCTGTAGATATCTGAAAGCCCACCTGTAGATATCTGAAAGCCCACCTGTAGATATCTGAAAGCCCACCTGTAGATATCTGAAAGCCCACCTGTAGATGTCTGAAAGCCCACTTGTAGATATCTGAAAGCCCACCTGTAGATGTCTGAAAGCCCATCTGTAGATATCTGAAAGCCCATCTGTAGATATCTGAAAGCCCACCTGTAGATATCTGAAAGCCCACCTGTAGATATCTGAAAGCCCACATGTAGATATCTGAAAGCCCACCTGTAGATATCTGAAAGCCCACCTGTAGATATCCGAAAGCCCACCTGTAGATATCCGAAAGCCCACCTGTAGATATCTGAAAGCCCACCTGTAGATGTCTGAAAGCCCATCTGTAGATGTCTGAAAACCCATCTGTAGATATCTGAAAGCCCACCTGTAGATGTCTGAAAGCCCACGTGTATTTGTCTGAAAGCCCACCTGTAGATATCTGATAGCCCACCTGTAGATATCTGAAAGCCCACCTGTAGATGTCTGAAAGCCCACCTGTAGATATCTGAAAGCCCACCTGTAGATATCTGAAAGCCCACCTGTAGATGTCTGAAAGCCCACGTGTATTTGTCTGAAAGCCAACCTGTAGATATCTGATAGCCCACCTGCAGATATCTGAAAGCCCACCTGTAGATATCTGTAAGCCCACCAGTAGATATCTGAAAGCCCACCTGTAGATGTCTGAAAGCCCACCTGTAGATGTCTGAAAGCCCACCTGTAGATGTTTGAAAGCCCACCTGTAGATGTCTGAAAGCCCACCTGTAGATGTCTGAAAGCCCACCTGTAGATGTCTGAAAGCCCACCTGTAGATATCTGAAAGCACACTTGTAGATATCTGAAAGCCCAACTGTAGATATCTGAAAGCCCACCTGTAGATATCTGAAAGCCCACCTGTAGATATCTGAAAGCCCACCTGTAGATGTCTGAAAGCCCACCTGTAGATGTCTGAAAGCCCACCTGTAGATGTCTGAAAGCCCATCTGTAGATATCTGAAAGCCCATCTGTAGATATCTGAAAGCCCACCTGTAGATATCTGAAAGCCCACCTGTAGATATCTGAAAGCCCACATGTAGATATCTGAAAGCCCACCTGTAGATATCCGAAAGCCCACCTGTAGATATCTGAAAGCCCACCTGTAGATATCTGAAAGCCCACCTGTAGATGTCTGAAAGCCCACCTGTAGATATCTGAAAACCCATCTGTAGATATCTGAAAGCCCACCTGTAGATGTCTGAAAGCCCACGTGTATTTGTCTGAAAGCCCACCTGTAGATATCTGATAGCCCACTTGTAGATGTCTGAAAGCCCACCTGTAGATATCTGAAAGCCTACATGTAGATATCTGAAAGCCCACCTGTAGATGTCTGAAAGCCCACCTGTAGATGTCTGAAAGCCCACCTGTAGATGTCTGAAAGCCCACCTGTAGATGTCTGAAAGCCCACCTGTAGATGTCTGAAAGCCCACCTGTAGATGTCTGAAAGCCCACCTGTAGATGTCTGAAAGCCCAACTGTAGATGTCTGAAAGCCCACCTGTAGATGTCTGAAAGCCCACCTGTAGATGTCTGAAAGCCCACCTGTAGATATCTGAAAGCCCACCTGTAGATGTCTGAAAGCCCACCTGTAGATATCTGAAAGCCCACCTGTAGATGTCTGAAAGCCCACCTGTAGATATCTGAAAGCCCACCTTAAGATATCTGAAAGCCCACCTGTAGATGTCTGAAAGCCCACCTGTAGATGTCTGAAAGCCCACTTGTCGATGTCTGAAAGCCCACTTGTAGATGTCTGAAAGCCCACCTGTAGATATCTGAAAGCCCACCTGTAGATGTCTGAAAGCCCACCTGTAGATGTCTGAAAGCCCATCTGTAGATGTCTGAAAGCCCACCTGTAGATATCTGAAAGCCCACCTGTAGATATCTGAAAGCCCACCTGTAGATATCTGAAAGCCCACCTGTAGATATCTGAAAGCCCACCTGTAGATATCTGAAATCCCACCTGTAGATATCTGAAAGCCCACCTGTAGATATCTGAAAGCCCACCTGTAGATATCTGAAAGCCCACCTGTAGATATCGGAAAGCCCACCTGTAGATATCGGAAAGCACACCTGTAGATATCGGAAAGCCCACCTGTAGATATCGGAAAGCCCACCTGTAGATATTGGAAAGCCCACCTGTAGATATCTGAAAGCCCACCTGTAGATATCTGAAAGCCCACCTGTAGATGTCTGAAAGCCCACCTGTAGATATCTGAAAGCCCACCTGTAGATATCTGAAAGCCCACATGTAGATGTCTGAAAGCCCACCTGTAGATGTCTGAAAGCCCACCTGTAGATATCTGAAAGCCCACCTGTAGATATCTGAAAGCCCACCTGTAGATGTCTGAAAGCCCACCTGTAGATATCTGAAAGCCCACCTGTAGATGTCTGAAAGCCCACCTGTAGATGTCTGAAAGCCCACCTGTAGATGTCTGAAAGCCCACCTGTAGATGTCTGAAAGCCCACCTGTAGATGTCTGAAAGCCCACCTGTAGATGTCTGAAAGCCCAACTGTAGATGTCTGAAAGCCCACCTGTAGATGTCTGAAAGCCCACCTGTAGATGTCTGAAAGCCCACCTGTAGATATCTGAAAGCCCACCTGTAGATGTCTGAAAGCCCACCTGTAGATATCTGAAAGCCCACCTGTAGATGTCTGAAAGCCCACATGTAGATATCTGAAAGCCCACCTGTAGATATCTGAAAGCCCACCTTAAGATATCTGAAAGCCCACCTGTAGATGTCTGAAAGCCCACTTGTCGATGTCTGAAAGCCCACTTGTAGATGTCTGAAAGCCCACCTGTAGATATCTGAAAGCCCACCTGTAGAAGTCTGAAAGCCCACCTGTAGATGTCTGAAAGCCCATCTGTAGATGTCTGAAAGCCCATCTGTAGATATCTGAAAGCCCACCTGTAGATATCTGAAAGCCCACCTATAGATATCTGAAAGCCCACCTGTAGATATCTGAAAGCCCACCTGTAGATATCTGAAAGCCCACCTGTAGATATCTGAAAGCCCACCTGTAGATATTTGAAAGCCCACCTGCAGATATCTGAAATCCCACTTGTAGATGTCTGAATGCCCATCTGTAGATATCTGAAAACCCATCTGTAGATATCTGAAAGCCCACCTGTAGATATCTGAAAGCCCACCTGTAGATATCTGAACGCCCACCTGTAGATATCTGAACGCCCACCTGTAGATATCTGAAAGCCCACCTGTAAATATCTGAAAGCCCACCTGTAGATGTCTGAAAGCCCACCTGTAGATATCTGAAAGCCCACCTGTAGATATCTGAAAGCCCACCTGTAGATATCTGAAATCCCACCTGTAGATATCTGAAAGCCCACCTGTAGATATCTGAAAGCCCACCTGTAAATATCTGAAAGCCCACCTGTAGATATCGGAAAGCACACCTGTAGATATCTGAAAGCCCACCTGTAGATATCGGAAAGCCCACCTGTAGATATTGGAAAGCCCACCTGTAGATATCTGAAAGCCCACCTGTAGATATCTGAAAGCCCATCTGTAGATGTCTGAAAGCCCACCTGTAGATATCTGAAAGCCCACCTGTAGATATCTGAAAGCCCACCTGTAGATGTCTGAAAGCCCACCTGTAGATATCTGAAAGCCTACCTGTAGATATCTGAAAGCCCACCTGTAGATGTCTGAAAGCCCACCTGTAGATGTCTGAAAGCCCACCTGTAGATGTCTGAAAGCCCACCTGTAGATGTCTGAAAGCCGACATGTAGATGTCTGAAAGCCCACCTGTAGATGTCTGAAAGCCCAACTGTAGAATTCTGAAAGCCCACCTGTAGATGTCTGAAAGCCCACCTGTAGATATCTGAAAGCCCACCTGTAGATGTCTGAAAGCCCACCTGTAGATGTCTGAAAGCCCACCTGTAGATGTCTGAAAGCCCACCTGTAGATATCTGAAAGCCCACCTGTAGATATTGGAAAGACCACCTGTAGATATCTGATAGCCCACCTGTAGATATCTGAAAGCCCACCTGTAGATGTCTGAAAGCCCACCTGTAGATGTCTGAAAGCCCACCTGTAGATATCTGAAAGCCCACCTGTAGATGTCTGAAAGCCCATCTGTAGATATCTGAAAGCCCATCTGTAGATATCTGAAAGCCCACCTGTAGATATCTGAAAGCCCACCTGTAGATATCTGAAAGCCCACATGTAGATATCTGAAAGCCCACCTGTAGATATCCGAAAGCCCACCAGTAGATATCCGAAAGCCCACCTGTAGATGTCCGAAAGCCCACCTGTAGATGTCTGAAAGCCCATCTGTAGATATCTGAAAACCCATCTGTAGATATCTGAAAGCCCACCTGTAGATGTCTGAAAGCCCACGTGTATTTGTCTGAAAGCCCACCTGTAGATATCTGATAGCCCACCTGTAGATATCTGAAAGCCCACTTGTAGATATCTGAAAGCCCACTTGTAGATATCTGAAAGCCCACCTGTAGATATCTGAAAGCCCACCTGTAGATATCTGAAAGCCCACCTGTCGATGTCTGAAAGCCCACCTGTAGATATCTGAAAGCCCACTTGTCGATGTCTGAAAGCCCACTTGTAGATGTCTGAAAGCCCACCTGTAGATATCTGAAAGCCCACCTGTAGATATCTGAAAGCCCACCTGTAGATATCTGAAAGCCCACCTGTAGATGTCTGAAAGCCCACCTGTAGATGTCTGAAAGCCCACCTGTAGATGTCTGAAAGCCCACATGTAGATGTCTGAAAGCCCACCTGTAGATATCGGAAAGCCCACCTGTAGATATCGGAAAGCCCACCTGTAGATATCGGAAAGCCCACCTGTAGATATCGGAAAGCCCACCTGTAGATATCTGAAAGCCCACCTGTAGATATCTGAAAGCCCACCTGTAGATATCTGAAAGCCCACCTGTAGATATCTGAAAGCCCACCTGTAGATGTCTGAAAGCCCACCTGTAGATATCTGAAAGCCCACCTGTAGATATCTGAAAGCCCAACTGTAGATGTCTGAAAGCCCACCTGTAGATATCTGAAAGCCCATCTGTAGATATCTGAAAGCCCACCTGTAGATATCTGAAAGCCCACATGTAGATATCTGAAAGCCCACCTGTAGATATCCGAAAGCCCACCTGTAGATATCCGAAAGCCCACCTGTAGATATCCGAAAGCCCACCTGTAGATGTCCGAAAGCCCACCTGTAGATATCTGAAAACCCATCTGTAGATATCTGAAAGCCCACCTGTAGATGTCTGAAAGCCCACCTGTAGATATCTGAAAGCCCACCTGTAGATATCTGAAAGCCTACCTGTAGATATCTGAAAGCCCACCTGTAGATGTCTGAAAGCCCACCTGTAGATATCTGAAAGCCCACCTGTAGATATCTGAAAGCCTAACTGTAGATATCTGAAAGCCCACCTGTAGATGTCTGAAAGCACACCTGTAGATGTCTGATAGCCCACCTGTAGATGTCTGAAAGCCCCCCTGTAGATGTCTGAAAGCCCACCTGTAGATGTCTGAAAGCCCACCTGTAGATGTCTGAAAGCCCACCTGTAGATGTCTGAAAGCCCACCTGTAGATATCGGAAAGCACACCTGTAGATATCGGAAAGCACACCTGTAGATATCTGAAAGCCCACCTGTAGATATCTGAAAGCCCACCTGTAGATATCTGAAAGCCCACCTGTAGATATCTGAAAGCCCACCTGTAGATATCTGAAAGCCCACCTGTAGATATCTGAAAGCCCACCTGTAGATGTCTGAAAGCCCACTTGTAGATATCTGAAAGCCCACCTGTAGATGTCTGAAAGCCCATCTGTAGATATCTGAAAGCCCATCTGTAGATATCTGAAAGCCCACCTGTAGATATCTGAAAGCCCACCTGTAGATATCTGAAAGCCCACCTGTAGATATCTGAAAGCCCACATGTAGATATCTGAAAGCCCACCTGTAGATATCTGAAAGCCCACCTGTAGATATCCGAAAGCCCACCTGTAGATATCCGAAAGCCCACCTGTAGATATCTGAAAGCCCACCTGTAGATGTCTGAAAGCCCATCTGTAGATGTCTGAAAACCCATCTGTAGATATCTGAAAGCCCACCTGTAGATGTCTGAAAGCCCACGTGTATTTGTCTGAAAGCCCACCTGTAGATATCTGATATCCCACCTGTAGACATCTGAAAGCCCACCTGTAGATATCCGAAAGCCCACCTGTAGATATCTGAAAGCCCACCTGTAGATGTCTGAAAGCCCACCTGTAGATGTCTGAAAGCCCACCTGTAGATATCTGAAAGCCCACCTGTAGATATTGGAAAGACCACCTGTAGATATCTGATAGCCCACCTGTAGATATCTGAAAGCCCACCTGTAGATGTCTGAAAGCCCACGTGTATTTGTCTGAAAGCCCACCTGTAGATATCTGATAGCCCACCTGTAGATATCTGAAAGCCCACTTGTAGATATCTGAAAGCCCACTTGTAGATGTCTGAAAGCCCACCTGTAGATATCTGAAAGCCCACCTGTAGATGTCTGAAAGCCCATCTGTAGATATCTGAAAGCCCATCTGTAGATATCTGAAAGCCCACCTGTAGATATCTGAAAGCCCACCTGTAGATATCTGAAAGCCCACATGTAGATATCTGAAAGCCCACCTGTAGATATCCGAAAGCCCACCTGTAGATATCCGAAAGCCCACCTGTAGATATCCGAAAGCCCACCTGTAGATGTCTGAAAGCCCATCTGTAGATATCTGAAAACCCATCTGTAGATATCTGAAAGCCCACCTGTAGATGTCTGAAAGCCCACGTGTATTTGTCTGAAAGCCCACCTGTAGATATCTGATAGCCCACCTGTAGATATCTGAAAGCCCACTTGTAGATATCTGAAAGCCCACTTGTAGATATCTGAAAGCCCACCTGTAGATATCTGAAAGCCCACCTGTAGATATCTGAAAGCCCACCTGTCGATGTCTGAAAGCCCACCTGTAGATATCTGAAAGCCCACTTGTCGATGTCTGAAAGCCCACTTGTAGATGTCTGAAAGCCCACCTGTAGATATCTGAAAGCCCACCTGTAGATATCTGAAAGCCCACCTGTAGATATCTGAAAGCCCACCTGTAGATGTCTGAAAGCCCACCTGTAGATGTCTGAAAGCCCACCTGTAGATGTCTGAAAGCCCACATGTAGATGTCTGAAAGCCCACCTGTAGATATCGGAAAGCCCACCTGTAGATATCGGAAAGCCCACCTGTAGATATCGGAAAGCCCACCTGTAGATATCGGAAAGCCCACCTGTAGATATCTGAAAGCCCACCTGTAGATATCTGAAAGCCCACCTGTAGATATCTGAAAGCCCACCTGTAGATATCTGAAAGCCCACCTGTAGATGTCTGAAAGCCCACCTGTAGATATCTGAAAGCCCACCTGTAGATATCTGAAAGCCCAACTGTAGATGTCTGAAAGCCCACCTGTAGATATCTGAAAGCCCATCTGTAGATATCTGAAAGCCCACCTGTAGATATCTGAAAGCCCACATGTAGATATCTGAAAGCCCACCTGTAGATATCCGAAAGCCCACCTGTAGATATCCGAAAGCCCACCTGTAGATATCCGAAAGCCCACCTGTAGATGTCTGAAAGCCTACATGTAGATATCTGAAAGCCCACCTGTAGATGTCTGAAAGCCCACCTGTAGATATCTGAAAGCCCACCTGTAGATATCTGAAAGCCTAACTGTAGATATCTGAAAGCCCACCTGTAGATGTCTGAAAGCACACCTGTAGATGTCTGAAAGCCCACCTGTAGATGTCTGAAAGCCCCCCTGTAGATGTCTGAAAGCCCACCTGTAGATGTCTGAAAGCCCACCTGTAGATGTCTGAAAGCCCACCTGTAGATGTCTGAAAGCCCACCTGTAGATATCGGAAAGCACACCTGTAGATATCGGAAAGCACACCTGTAGATATCTGAAAGCCCACCTGTAGATATCGGAAAGCCCACCTGTAGATATCTGAAAGCCCACCTGTAGATATCTGAAAGCCCACCTGTAGATATCTGAAAGCCCACCTGTAGATATCTGAAAGCCCACCTGTAGATGTCTGAAAGCCCACTTGTAGATATCTGAAAGCCCACCTGTAGATGTCTGAAAGCCCATCTGTAGATATCTGAAAGCCCATCTGTAGATATCTGAAAGCCCACCTGTAGATATCTGAAAGCCCACCTGTAGATATCTGAAAGCCCACATGTAGATATCTGAAAGCCCACCTGTAGATATCTGAAAGCCCACCTGTAGATATCCGAAAGCCCACCTGTAGATATCCGAAAGCCCACCTGTAGATATCTGAAAGCCCACCTGTAGATGTCTGAAAGCCCATCTGTAGATGTCTGAAAACCCATCTGTAGATATCTGAAAGCCCACCTGTAGATGTCTGAAAGCCCACGTGTATTTGTCTGAAAGCCCACCTGTAGATATCTGATAGCCCACCTGTAGATATCTGAAAGCCCACCTGTAGATGTCTGAAAGCCCACCTGTAGATATCTGAAAGCCCACCTGTAGATATCTGAAAGCCCACCTGTAGATGTCTGAAAGCCCACGTGTATTTGTCTGAAAGCCAACCTGTAGATATCTGATAGCCCACCTGCAGATATCTGAAAGCCCACCTGTAGATATCTGTAAGCCCACCAGTAGATATCTGAAAGCCCACCTGTAGATGTCTGAAAGCCCACCTGTAGATGTCTGAAAGCCCACCTGTAGATGTTTGAAAGCCCACCTGTAGATGTCTGAAAGCCCACCTGTAGATGTCTGAAAGCCCACCTGTAGATGTCTGAAAGCCCACCTGTAGATATCTGAAAGCACACTTGTAGATATCTGAAAGCCCAACTGTAGATATCTGAAAGCCCACCTGTAGATATCTGAAAGCCCACCTGTAGATATCTGAAAGCCCACCTGTAGATGTCTGAAAGCCCACCTGTAGATGTCTGAAAGCCCACCTGTAGATGTCTGAAAGCCCATCTGTAGATATCTGAAAGCCCATCTGTAGATATCTGAAAGCCCACCTGTAGATATCTGAAAGCCCACCTGTAGATATCTGAAAGCCCACATGTAGATATCTGAAAGCCCACCTGTAGATATCCGAAAGCCCACCTGTAGATATCTGAAAGCCCACCTGTAGATATCTGAAAGCCCACCTGTAGATGTCTGAAAGCCCACCTGTAGATATCTGAAAACCCATCTGTAGATATCTGAAAGCCCACCTGTAGATGTCTGAAAGCCCACGTGTATTTGTCTGAAAGCCCACCTGTAGATATCTGATAGCCCACTTGTAGATGTCTGAAAGCCCACCTGTAGATATCTGAAAGCCTACATGTAGATATCTGAAAGCCCACCTGTAGATGTCTGAAAGCCCACCTGTAGATGTCTGAAAGCCCACCTGTAGATGTCTGAAAGCCCACCTGTAGATGTCTGAAAGCCCACCTGTAGATGTCTGAAAGCCCACCTGTAGATGTCTGAAAGCCCACCTGTAGATGTCTGAAAGCCCAACTGTAGATGTCTGAAAGCCCACCTGTAGATGTCTGAAAGCCCACCTGTAGATGTCTGAAAGCCCACCTGTAGATATCTGAAAGCCCACCTGTAGATGTCTGAAAGCCCACCTGTAGATATCTGAAAGCCCACCTGTAGATGTCTGAAAGCCCACCTGTAGATATCTGAAAGCCCACCTTAAGATATCTGAAAGCCCACCTGTAGATGTCTGAAAGCCCACCTGTAGATGTCTGAAAGCCCACTTGTCGATGTCTGAAAGCCCACTTGTAGATGTCTGAAAGCCCACCTGTAGATATCTGAAAGCCCACCTGTAGATGTCTGAAAGCCCACCTGTAGATGTCTGAAAGCCCATCTGTAGATGTCTGAAAGCCCACCTGTAGATATCTGAAAGCCCACCTGTAGATATCTGAAAGCCCACCTGTAGATATCTGAAAGCCCACCTGTAGATATCTGAAAGCCCACCTGTAGATATCTGAAATCCCACCTGTAGATATCTGAAAGCCCACCTGTAGATATCTGAAAGCCCACCTGTAGATATCTGAAAGCCCACCTGTAGATATCGGAAAGCCCACCTGTAGATATCGGAAAGCACACCTGTAGATATCGGAAAGCCCACCTGTAGATATCGGAAAGCCCACCTGTAGATATTGGAAAGCCCACCTGTAGATATCTGAAAGCCCACCTGTAGATATCTGAAAGCCCACCTGTAGATGTCTGAAAGCCCACCTGTAGATATCTGAAAGCCCACCTGTAGATATCTGAAAGCCCACATGTAGATGTCTGAAAGCCCACCTGTAGATGTCTGAAAGCCCACCTGTAGATATCTGAAAGCCCACCTGTAGATATCTGAAAGCCCACCTGTAGATGTCTGAAAGCCCACCTGTAGATATCTGAAAGCCCACCTGTAGATGTCTGAAAGCCCACCTGTAGATGTCTGAAAGCCCACCTGTAGATGTCTGAAAGCCCACCTGTAGATGTCTGAAAGCCCACCTGTAGATGTCTGAAAGCCCACCTGTAGATGTCTGAAAGCCCAACTGTAGATGTCTGAAAGCCCACCTGTAGATGTCTGAAAGCCCACCTGTAGATGTCTGAAAGCCCACCTGTAGATATCTGAAAGCCCACCTGTAGATGTCTGAAAGCCCACCTGTAGATATCTGAAAGCCCACCTGTAGATGTCTGAAAGCCCACATGTAGATATCTGAAAGCCCACCTGTAGATATCTGAAAGCCCACCTTAAGATATCTGAAAGCCCACCTGTAGATGTCTGAAAGCCCACTTGTCGATGTCTGAAAGCCCACTTGTAGATGTCTGAAAGCCCACCTGTAGATATCTGAAAGCCCACCTGTAGAAGTCTGAAAGCCCACCTGTAGATGTCTGAAAGCCCATCTGTAGATGTCTGAAAGCCCATCTGTAGATATCTGAAAGCCCACCTGTAGATATCTGAAAGCCCACCTATAGATATCTGAAAGCCCACCTGTAGATATCTGAAAGCCCACCTGTAGATATCTGAAAGCCCACCTGTAGATATCTGAAAGCCCACCTGTAGATATTTGAAAGCCCACCTGCAGATATCTGAAATCCCACTTGTAGATGTCTGAATGCCCATCTGTAGATATCTGAAAACCCATCTGTAGATATCTGAAAGCCCACCTGTAGATATCTGAAAGCCCACCTGTAGATATCTGAACGCCCACCTGTAGATATCTGAACGCCCACCTGTAGATATCTGAAAGCCCACCTGTAAATATCTGAAAGCCCACCTGTAGATGTCTGAAAGCCCACCTGTAGATATCTGAAAGCCCACCTGTAGATATCTGAAAGCCCACCTGTAGATATCTGAAATCCCACCTGTAGATATCTGAAAGCCCACCTGTAGATATCTGAAAGCCCACCTGTAAATATCTGAAAGCCCACCTGTAGATATCGGAAAGCACACCTGTAGATATCTGAAAGCCCACCTGTAGATATCGGAAAGCCCACCTGTAGATATTGGAAAGCCCACCTGTAGATATCTGAAAGCCCACCTGTAGATATCTGAAAGCCCATCTGTAGATGTCTGAAAGCCCACCTGTAGATATCTGAAAGCCCACCTGTAGATATCTGAAAGCCCACCTGTAGATGTCTGAAAGCCCACCTGTAGATATCTGAAAGCCTACCTGTAGATATCTGAAAGCCCACCTGTAGATGTCTGAAAGCCCACCTGTAGATGTCTGAAAGCCCACCTGTAGATGTCTGAAAGCCCACCTGTAGATGTCTGAAAGCCGACATGTAGATGTCTGAAAGCCCACCTGTAGATGTCTGAAAGCCCAACTGTAGAATTCTGAAAGCCCACCTGTAGATGTCTGAAAGCCCACCTGTAGATATCTGAAAGCCCACCTGTAGATGTCTGAAAGCCCACCTGTAGATGTCTGAAAGCCCACCTGTAGATGTCTGAAAGCCCACCTGTAGATATCTGAAAGCCCACCTGTAGATATTGGAAAGACCACCTGTAGATATCTGATAGCCCACCTGTAGATATCTGAAAGCCCACCTGTAGATGTCTGAAAGCCCACCTGTAGATGTCTGAAAGCCCACCTGTAGATATCTGAAAGCCCACCTGTAGATGTCTGAAAGCCCATCTGTAGATATCTGAAAGCCCATCTGTAGATATCTGAAAGCCCACCTGTAGATATCTGAAAGCCCACCTGTAGATATCTGAAAGCCCACATGTAGATATCTGAAAGCCCACCTGTAGATATCCGAAAGCCCACCAGTAGATATCCGAAAGCCCACCTGTAGATGTCCGAAAGCCCACCTGTAGATGTCTGAAAGCCCATCTGTAGATATCTGAAAACCCATCTGTAGATATCTGAAAGCCCACCTGTAGATGTCTGAAAGCCCACGTGTATTTGTCTGAAAGCCCACCTGTAGATATCTGATAGCCCACCTGTAGATATCTGAAAGCCCACTTGTAGATATCTGAAAGCCCACTTGTAGATATCTGAAAGCCCACTTGTAGATATCTGAAAGCCCACCTGTAGATATCTGAAAGCCCACCTGTAGATATCTGAAAGCCCACCTGTCGATGTCTGAAAGCCCACCTGTAGATATCTGAAAGCCCACTTGTCGATGTCTGAAAGCCCACTTGTAGATGTCTGAAAGCCCACCTGTAGATATCTGAAAGCCCACCTGTAGATATCTGAAAGCCCACCTGTAGATATCTGAAAGCCCACCTGTAGATGTCTGAAAGCCCACCTGTAGATGTCTGAAAGCCCACCTGTAGATGTCTGAAAGCCCACATGTAGATGTCTGAAAGCCCACCTGTAGATATCGGAAAGCCCACCTGTAGATATCGGAAAGCCCACCTGTAGATATCGGAAAGCCCACCTGTAGATATCGGAAAGCCCACCTGTAGATATCTGAAAGCCCACCTGTAGATATCTGAAAGCCCACCTGTAGATATCTGAAAGCCCACCTGTAGATATCTGAAAGCCCACCTGTAGATGTCTGAAAGCCCACCTGTAGATATCTGAAAGCCCACCTGTAGATATCTGAAAGCCCAACTGTAGATGTCTGAAAGCCCACCTGTAGATATCTGAAAGCCCATCTGTAGATATCTGAAAGCCCACCTGTAGATATCTGAAAGCCCACATGTAGATATCTGAAAGCCCACCTGTAGATATCCGAAAGCCCACCTGTAGATATCCGAAAGCCCACCTGTAGATATCCGAAAGCCCACCTGTAGATGTCCGAAAGCCCACCTGTAGATATCTGAAAACCCATCTGTAGATATCTGAAAGCCCACCTGTAGATGTCTGAAAGCCCACCTGTAGATATCTGAAAGCCCACCTGTAGATATCTGAAAGCCTACCTGTAGATATCTGAAAGCCCACCTGTAGATGTCTGAAAGCCCACCTGTAGATATCTGAAAGCCCACCTGTAGATATCTGAAAGCCTAACTGTAGATATCTGAAAGCCCACCTGTAGATGTCTGAAAGCACACCTGTAGATGTCTGATAGCCCACCTGTAGATGTCTGAAAGCCCCCCTGTAGATGTCTGAAAGCCCACCTGTAGATGTCTGAAAGCCCACCTGTAGATGTCTGAAAGCCCACCTGTAGATGTCTGAAAGCCCACCTGTAGATATCGGAAAGCACACCTGTAGATATCGGAAAGCACACCTGTAGATATCTGAAAGCCCACCTGTAGATATCTGAAAGCCCACCTGTAGATATCTGAAAGCCCACCTGTAGATATCTGAAAGCCCACCTGTAGATATCTGAAAGCCCACCTGTAGATATCTGAAAGCCCACCTGTAGATGTCTGAAAGCCCACTTGTAGATATCTGAAAGCCCACCTGTAGATGTCTGAAAGCCCATCTGTAGATATCTGAAAGCCCATCTGTAGATATCTGAAAGCCCACCTGTAGATATCTGAAAGCCCACCTGTAGATATCTGAAAGCCCACATGTAGATATCTGAAAGCCCACCTGTAGATATCTGAAAGCCCACCTGTAGATATCCGAAAGCCCACCTGTAGATATCCGAAAGCCCACCTGTAGATATCTGAAAGCCCACCTGTAGATGTCTGAAAGCCCATCTGTAGATGTCTGAAAACCCATCTGTAGATATCTGAAAGCCCACCTGTAGATGTCTGAAAGCCCACGTGTATTTGTCTGAAAGCCCACCTGTAGATATCTGATATCCCACCTGTAGACATCTGAAAGCCCACCTGTAGATGTCTGAAAGCCCACCTGTAGATATCTGAAAGCCCACCTGTAGATATCTGAAAGCCCACCTGTAGATATCTGAAAGCCCACCTGTAGATGTCTGAAAGCCCACCTGTAGATGTCTGAAAGCCCACCTGTAGATGTCTGAAAGCCCACATGTAGATGTCTGAAAGCCCACCTGTAGATATCGGAAAGCCCACCTGTAGATATCGGAAAGCCCACCTGTAGATATCGGAAAGCCCACCTGTAGATATCGGAAAGCCCACCTGTAGATATCTGAAAGCCCACCTGTAGATATCTGAAAGCCCACCTGTAGATATCTGAAAGCCCACCTGTAGATGTCTGAAAGCCCACCTGTAGATGTCTGAAAGCCCACTTGTAGATGTCTGAAAGCCCACCTGTAGATATCTGAAAGCCCACCTGTAGATATCTGAAAGCCCACCTGTAGATATCTGAAAGCCCACCTGTAGATGTCTGAAAGCCCACCTGTAGATGTCTGAAAGCCCACCTGTAGATGTCTGAAAGCCCACATGTAGATGTCTGAAAGCCCACCTGTAGATATCGGAAAGCCCACCTGTAGATATCGGAAAGCCCACCTGTAGATATCGGAAAGCCCACCTGTAGATATCGGAAAGCCCACCTGTAGATATCTGAAAGCCCACCTGTAGATATCTGAAAGCCCACCTGTAGATATCTGAAAGCCCACCTGTAGATATCTGAAAGCCCACCTGTAGATGTCTGAAAGCCCACCTGTAGATATCTGAAAGCCCACCTGTAGATATCTGAAAGCCCAACTGTAGATGTCTGAAAGCCCACCTGTAGATATCTGAAAGCCCATCTGTAGATATCTGAAAGCCCACCTGTAGATATCTGAAAGCCCACATGTAGATATCTGAAAGCCCACCTGTAGATATCCGAAAGCCCACCTGTAGATATCCGAAAGCCCACCTGTAGATGTCCGAAAGCCCACCTGTAGATGTCCGAAAGCCCACCTGTAGATATCTGAAAACCCATCTGTAGATATCTGAAAGCCCACCTGTAGATGTCTGAAAGCCCACCTGTAGATATCTGAAAGCCCACCTGTAGATATCTGAAAGCCTACCTGTAGATATCTGAAAGCCCACCTGTAGATGTCTGAAAGCCCACCTGTAGATATCTGAAAGCCCACCTGTAGATATCTGAAAGCCTAACTGTAGATATCTGAAAGCCCACCTGTAGATGTCTGAAAGCACACCTGTAGATGTCTGATAGCCCACCTGTAGATGTCTGAAAGCCCCCCTGTAGATGTCTGAAAGCCCACCTGTAGATGTCTGAAAGCCCACCTGTAGATGTCTGAAAGCCCACCTGTAGATGTCTGAAAGCCCACCTGTAGATATCGGAAAGCACACCTGTAGATATCGGAAAGCACACCTGTAGATATCTGAAAGCCCACCTGTAGATATCTGAAAGCCCACCTGTAGA
The DNA here is from genome assembly GCF_029448725.1 of Salvelinus fontinalis. Lineage (NCBI taxonomy): Eukaryota > Metazoa > Chordata > Actinopteri > Salmoniformes > Salmonidae > Salvelinus > Salvelinus fontinalis. The sequence continues at coordinate 45,238,963 of NC_074691.1, read as the reverse complement.
TATCTGAAAGCCCACCTGTAGATATCTGAAAGCCCACCTGTAGATATCTGAAAGCCCACCTGTAGATATCTGAAAGCCCACCTGTAGATGTCTGAAAGCCCACTTGTAGATATCTGAAAGCCCACCTGTAGATGTCTGAAAGCCCATCTGTAGATATCTGAAAGCCCATCTGTAGATATCTGAAAGCCCACCTGTAGATATCTGAAAGCCCACCTGTAGATATCTGAAAGCCCACATGTAGATATCTGAAAGCCCACCTGTAGATATCTGAAAGCCCACCTGTAGATATCCGAAAGCCCACCTGTAGATATCCGAAAGCCCACCTGTAGATATCTGAAAGCCCACCTGTAGATGTCTGAAAGCCCATCTGTAGATGTCTGAAAACCCATCTGTAGATATCTGAAAGCCCACCTGTAGATGTCTGAAAGCCCACGTGTATTTGTCTGAAAGCCCACCTGTAGATATCTGATATCCCACCTGTAGACATCTGAAAGCCCACCTGTAGATGTCTGAAAGCCCACCTGTAGATATCTGAAAGCCCACCTGTAGATATCTGAAAGCCCACCTGTAGATGTCTGAAAGCCCACGTGTATTTGTCTGAAAGCCAACCTGTAGATATCTGATAGCCCACCTGCAGATATCTGAAAGCCCACCTGTAGATATCTGTAAGCCCACCAGTAGATATCTGAAAGCCCACCTGTAGATGTCTGAAAGCCCACCTGTAGATGTCTGAAAGCCCACCTGTAGATGTTTGAAAGCCCACCTGTAGATGTCTGAAAGCCCACCTGTAGATGTCTGAAAGCCCACCTGTAGATGTCTGAAAGCCCACCTGTAGATATCTGAAAGCACACTTGTAGATATCTGAAAGCCCACCTGTAGATATCTGAAAGCCCACCTGTAGATATCTGAAAGCCCACCTGTAGATATCTGAAAGCCCACCTGTAGATGTCTGAAAGCCCACCTGTAGATATCTGAAAGCCCACCTGTAGATGTCTGAAAGCCCACCTGTAGATATCTGAAAGCCCACCTGTAGATATCTGAAAGCCCACCTGTAGATATCTGAAAGCCCACATGTAGATATCTGAAAGCCCACCTGTAGATATCCGAAAGCCCACCTGTAGATATCTGAAAGCCCACCTGTAGATATCTGAAAGCCCACCTGTAGATGTCTGAAAGCCCACCTGTAGATATCTGAAAACCCATCTGTAGATATCTGAAAGCCCACCTGTAGATGTCTGAAAGCCCACGTGTATTTGTCTGAAAGCCCACCTGTAGATATCTGATAGCCCACTTGTAGATGTCTGAAAGCCCACCTGTAGATATCTGAAAGCCTACCTGTAGATATCTGAAAGCCCACCTGTAGATGTCTGAAAGCCCACCTGTAGATGTCTGAAAGCCCACCTGTAGATGTCTGAAAGCCCACCTGTAGATGTCTGAAAGCCCACCTGTAGATGTCTGAAAGCCCACCTGTAGATGTCTGAAAGCCCACCTGTAGATGTCTGAAAGCCCACCTGTAGATGTCTGAAAGCCCAACTGTAGATGTCTGAAAGCCCACCTGTAGATGTCTGAAAGCCCACCTGTAGATGTCTGAAAGCCCACCTGTAGATATCTGAAAGCCCACCTGTAGATGTCTGAAAGCCCACCTGTAGATATCTGAAAGCCCACCTGTAGATGTCTGAAAGCCCACCTGTAGATATCTGAAAGCCCACCTTAAGATATCTGAAAGCCCACCTGTAGATGTCTGAAAGCCCACCTGTAGATGTCTGAAAGCCCACTTGTCGATGTCTGAAAGCCCACTTGTAGATGTCTGAAAGCCCACCTGTAGATATCTGAAAGCCCACCTGTAGATGTCTGAAAGCCCACCTGTAGATGTCTGAAAGCCCATCTGTAGATGTCTGAAAGCCCACCTGTAGATATCTGAAAGCCCACCTGTAGATATCTGAAAGCCCACCTGTAGATATCTGAAAGCCCACCTGTAGATATCTGAAATCCCACCTGTAGATATCTGAAATCCCACCTGTAGATATCTGAAAGCCCACCTGTAGATATCTGAAAGCCCACCTGTAGATATCTGAAAGCCCACCTGTAGATATCTGAAAGCCCACCTGTAGATATCGGAAAGCACACCTGTAGATATCGGAAAGCCCACCTGTAGATATTGGAAAGCCCACCTGTAGATATTGGAAAGCCCACCTGTAGATATCTGAAAGCCCACCTGTAGATATCTGAAAGCCCACCTGTAGATGTCTGAAAGCCCACCTGTAGATATCTGAAAGCCCACCTGTAGATATCTGAAAGCCCACCTGTAGATGTCTGAAAGCCCACCTGTAGATGTCTGAAAGCCCACCTGTAGATATCTGAAAGCCCACCTGTAGATATCTGAAAGCCCACCTGTAGATGTCTGAAAGCCCACCTGTAGATGTCTGAAAGCCCACCTGTAGATGTCTGAAAGCCCACCTGTAGATGTCTGAAAGCCCACCTGTAGATGTCTGAAAGCCCACCTGTAGATGTCTGAAAGCCCAACTGTAGATGTCTGAAAGCCCACCTGTAGATGTCTGAAAGCCCACCTGTAGATGTCTGAAAGCCCACCTGTAGATATCTGAAAGCCCACCTGTAGATGTCTGAAAGCCCACCTGTAGATATCTGAAAGCCCACCTGTAGATGTCTGAAAGCCCACATGTAGATATCTGAAAGCCCACCTGTAGATATCTGAAAGCCCACCTTAAGATATCTGAAAGCCCACCTGTAGATGTCTGAAAGCCCACTTGTCGATGTCTGAAAGCCCACTTGTAGATGTCTGAAAGCCCACCTGTAGATATCTGAAAGCCCACCTGTAGAAGTCTGAAAGCCCACCTGTAGATGTCTGAAAGCCCATCTGTAGATGTCTGAAAGCCCATCTGTAGATATCTGAAAGCCCACCTGTAGATATCTGAAAGCCCACCTATAGATATCTGAAAGCCCACCTGTAGATATCTGAAAGCCCACCTGTAGATATCTGAAAGCCCACCTGTAGATATTTGAAAGCCCACCTGCAGATATCTGAAATCCCACTTGTAGATGTCTGAATGCCCATCTGTAGATATCTGAAAACCCATCTGTAGATATCTGAAAGCCCACCTGTAGATATCTGAAAGCCCACCTGTAGATATCTGAACGCCCACCTGTAGATATCTGAACGCCCACCTGTAGATATCTGAAAGCCCACCTGTAAATATCTGAAAGCCCACCTGTAGATGTCTGAAAGCCCACCTGTAGATATCTGAAAGCCCACCTGTAGATATCTGAAAGCCCACCTGTAGATATCTGAAATCCCACCTGTAGATATCTGAAAGCCCACCTGTAGATATCTGAAAGCCCACCTGTAAATATCTGAAAGCCCACCTGTAGATATCGGAAAGCACACCTGTAGATATCTGAAAGCCCACCTGTAGATATCGGAAAGCCCACCTGTAGATATAGGAAAGCCCACCTGTAGATATCTGAAAGCCCACCTGTAGATATCTGAAAGCCCATCTGTAGATGTCTGAAAGCCCACCTGTAGATATCTGAAAGCCCACCTGTAGATATCTGAAAGCCCACCTGTAGATGTCTGAAAGCCCACCTGTAGATATCTGAAAGCCTACCTGTAGATATCTGAAAGCCCACCTGTAGATGTCTGAAAGCCCACCTGTAGATGTCTGAAAGCCCACCTGTAGATGTCTGAAAGCCCACCTGTAGATGTCTGAAAGCCCACATGTAGATGTCTGAAAGCCCACCTGTAGATATCTGAAAGCCTACCTGTAGATATCTGAAAGCCCACCTGTAGATGTCTGAAAGCCCACCTGTAGATATCTGAAAGCCCACCTGTAGATATCTGAAAGCCCACCTGTAGATGTCTGAAAGCCCACCTGTAGATATCTGAACGCCCACCTGTAGATATCGGAAAGCACACCTGTAGATATCTGAAAGCCCACCTGTAGATATTGGAAAGCCCACCTGTAGATATTGGAAAGCCCACCTGTAGATATCTGAAAGCCCACCTGTAGATATCTAAAAGCCCACCTGTAGATGTCTGAAAGCCCACCTGTAGATATCTGAAAGCCCACCTGTAGATATCTGAAAGCCCACCTGTAGATGTCTGAAAGCCCACCTGTAGATATCTGAAAGCCCACCAGTAGATGTCTGAAAGCCCACCTGTAGATGTCTGAAAGCCCACCTGTAGATATCTGAAAGCCCACCTGTAGATGTCTGAAAGCCCACATGTAGATATCTGAAAGCCCACCTGTAGATATCTGAAAGCCCACCTGTAGATATCTGAAAGCCCACCTGTAGATGTCTGAAAGCCCACTTGTCGATGTCTGAAAGCCCACTTGTAGATGTCTGAAAGCCCACCTGTAGATATCTGATAGCCCACCTGTAGATGTCTGAAAGCCCACCTGTAGATATCTGAAAACCCAACTGTAGATATCTGAAAGCCCACCTGTAGATATCTGAAAGCCCACCTGTAGATATCTGAAAGCCCACCTGTAGATATCTGAAAGCCCACCTGTAGATATCTGAAAGCCCACCTGTAGATATCTGAACGCCCACCTGTAGATATCTGAAATCCCACCTGTAGATATCTGAAAGCCCACCTGTAGATATCGGAAAGCACACCTGTAGATATCTGAAAGCCCACCTGTAGATATCTGAAAGCCCACCTGTAGATATCGGAAAGCACACCTGTAGATATCTGAAAGCCCACCTGTAGATATTGGAAAGCCCACCTGTAGATATTGGAAAGCACACCTGTAGATATCTGAAAGCCCACCTGTAGATATCTAAAAGCCCACATGTAGATGTCTGAAAGCCCACCTGTAGATATCTGAAAGCCCACCTGTAGATATCTGAAAGCCCACCTGTAGATGTCTGAAAGCCCACCTGTAGATATCTGAAAGCCCACCAGTAGATGTCTGAAAGCCCACCTGTAGATATCTGAAAGCCCACCTGTAGATATCTGAAATCCTACCTGTAGATATCTGAAAGCCCACTTTAAGATATCTGAAAGCCCACCTGTCGATGTCTGAAAGCCCACCTGTAGTTGTCTGAAAGCCCACTTGTAGATGTCTGAAAGCCCACTTGTAGATGTCTGAAAGCCCACCTGTAGATATCTGAAAGCCCACCTGTAGATATTTGAAAGCCCACCTGTAGATATTTGAAAGCCCATCTGTAGATATCTGAAAGCCCACCAGTAGATATCTGAAAGCCCACCTGTAGATGTCTGAAAGCCCACCTGTAGATATCTGAAAGCCCAGCTGTAGATGTCTGAAAGCCCACATGTAGATATCTGAAAGCCCACCTGTAGATATCTGAAAGCCCACCTTAAGATATCTGAAAGCCCACCTGTAGATGTCTGAAAGCCCACTTGTCGATGTCTGAAAGCCCACTTGTAGATGTCTGAAAGCCCACCTGTAGATATCTGAAAGCCCACCTGTAGATATCTGAAAACCCATCTGTAGATATCTGAAAGCCCAGCTGTAGATATCTGAAAGCCCACCTGTAGATATCTGAAAGCCCACCTGTAGATATCTGAAAGCCCACCTGTAGATATCTGAAAGCCCACCTGTAGATATCTGAAAGCCCACCTGTAGATATCTGAACGCCCACCTGTAGATATCTGAAATCCCACCTGTAGATATCTGAAAGCCCACCTGTAGATATCTGAAAGCCCACCTGTAGATATCGGAAAGCACACCTGTAGATATCTGAAAGCCCACCTGTAGATATCTGAAAGCCCACCTGTAGATATCGGAAAGCACACCTGTAGATATCTGAAAGCCCACCTGTAGATATTGGAAAGCCCACCTGTAGATATTGGAAAGCCCACCTGTAGATATCTGAAAGCCCACCGGTAGATATCTAAAAGCCCACATGTAGATGTCTGAAAGCCCACCTGTAGATATCTGAAAGCCCACCTGTAGATATCTGAAGCCCACCTGTAGATGTCTGAAAGCCCACCTGTAGATGTCTGAAAGCCCACCAGTAGATGTCTGAAAGCCCACCTGTAGATATCTGAAAGCCCACCTGTAGATATCTGAAAGCCAACCTGTAGATATCTGAAATCCCACCTGTAGATATCTGAAAGCCAACCTTAAGATATCTGAAAGCCCACCTGTCGATGTCTGAAAGCCCACTTGTAGTTGTCTGAAAGCCCACTTGTAGATTTCTGAAAGCCCACCTGTAGATGTCTGAAAGCCCACCTGTAGATATCTGAAAGCCCACCTGTAGATATTTGAAAGCCCACCTGTAGATATCTGAAAGCCCATCTGTAGATATCTGAAAGCCCACCTGTAGATATCTGAAAGCCCACCTGTAGATATCTGAAAGCCCACCTGTAGATATCTGAAAGCCCACCTGTAGATATCTGAAAGCCCACCTGTAGATATCTGAAAGCCCACCTGTAAATATCTGAAAGCCCACCTGTAGATATCTGAAAGCCCACCTGTAGATATCTGAAAGCCCACCTGTAGATATCTGAAAGCCCACCTGTAGATATCTGAAAGCCCAAGACACACACATTCATCACTCCTCCCTGCTCCCTAATCAGATAAGTTAACAATGTGGGTCGACACACAATTTAACTTCTTTGTCTTAGTACATACATTTCACACTGTATATATTTAATATAAGCAATATTTATTATACTTATCGATGTTATTAATGAGCACGTTGTTTGTTTGTTTGTTCTGTTTCTCTCTCTCTCCATCTCTGTAGCTTCCGGGTATGCTGGAAAAGGACCCGAGCTAAGGGAATTGGGCTGGCTTTATAGTGCCTGTGCTGGAAAAGGACCCGAGCTAAGGGATTGGGCTGACTTTATAGTGCCTGTCCCAAATAGTTCATTAATGTAAATGGGCATGTTGAAAGATACTGTCAGTAGTGATGTAATTTTGTAAATGTTATATTGTGATATTGTTTCATAAAAAAACGTGTTGCAATGTATATACTTTAGTATGTTTAGTTAAATGGAAAATGTAGGTTTGAATAGGTAATTGCTTAATTAATTAGTGTTAATAGTTCTGAGGGGAGGGGCTAGCCCTACAAAAGGAGCCTCTCTTTCAGTTCATGGGGGAGGCATTTTGGATCGAGCTGTGGATGGGGCAACATTGGTTTAAGCTGTCCCATAAGGGACGGTTGATTGCAGTACTGTTGTTCTTGTTCCGGAATCACTTTGTAAATAAACACACAGAAGAACTTTTGCGGCTCCGCCATCTTTTTATTTTGATAGAGGTTAGTTTTACAGTTTAGCCTTCTGGCCTCCTCTACGTGACACCTCTGCAGCAGATATAACTCTGGGTCTTCCTTTCCTGTGGCGGTCCTCATGAGAGCCAGTTTCATCATAGCGCCTGATGGTTGTTTTGCGACTACATTTGAAGAAATTTTAAATTTCCTCAACTTTCCGAATTGACCAATTTTCATGTCTTAAAGTAATGATGCACTGTTGTTTCTCTTTGATTTCTTGAGCTGTTCTTGCCAAAATATGTACTTGGTCTTTTACCAAATAGGACTATCTTCTGTATACCACCCCTACCTTGTCACAACACAACTGATTGGCTCAAATGTATTGAGAAAGAAAGAAATTCCACAAATAAAATTTTAACAAGGCACACCTGTCAATTGAAATGCATTCCAGGTTACTACCTCATGAAGCTGGTTGAGAGAATGCCAAGAGTGTGCAAAGCTGTGATCAAGGCAAAGGGTGGCTACTTTGAAGTATCTCAAATATAAATATATTTGAATTTGTTCATCGGACCTTTTTTCTCATTTTCGCCTAAAATGACATACCCAAATCTAACTGCCTGTAGCTCAATTTGAAGTGTGTGGAAATGTGAAAGGAACGTAGAAGAATTTAACACATTAGATCTGGTAAAAGATTATTCAAAGAAAAAGCCAACCGTTTATTTGTATTTTTTTTTGTACCATCATCTTTGAATTGCAAGATAAAGGCCATAATGTGTTATTCTAGTCCAGTTGCAATTTAGATTTTGGCCACTAGATGGCAGCAGTGCATGTGCAACGTTTTAGACTGATCCAATGAACCTTTGTATTTCTGTTCAACATTTTGTATCAAGTCTGACCAAATGTGCCTAATGTGTTCATTAATAGATGTTCATAACAGTGCACTCTCCTCAAACAATTGCATGATGTTCTTTTACTGTACTAGCTAATGTAAATTGAACAGTGCAGTTAGATTAACAAGAATTTAAGCTTTCTGCCAATATCAGATATGTCCATGTCCTGGGAAATGTTCTTGTTACTTACAACCTCATGCTAATCGCATTAGCCTACGTTAGCTCAACCTCGTGCTAATCGCATTAGCCTACGTTAGCTCAACCTCGTGCTAATCGCATTAGCCTACGTTAGCTCAACCGTCCCACCGATCCTGAAGAGGTTTTTAACACTTCTGTGGTTACTACATGATTCCATATGTGTTATTTCTTAGTTTTAATGTCTTCACTCTTATTCTACAATGTAGAAAATAGTAAAAAATAAAGAAAAAATCTTGAATAACTTCTTGAGAATACAGGGGGTGCTGTTTTCGCATTAGCATAATTGCCTCTACAGATTAAACTGCCTCTTATTCAATTATTGCTGTTACTATATGCATATAACCATATACCATTGGATAGAAAACAAGCTATGGTTTCTAAATCCGTTTCAATTTTGTCTCTGAGTGAAACACAGGTCATTTGACAGCACTTTCCCTGAGCAAGAAGAAGATTGCAAGATGTGTATGCTCGCTTCAACGCTCTGCCTATATATGGTCACGCCACCTATGACCCGAAACACACTTCATTCGTCTTCCTCTGGGTGTCAGGAAGACGTCAGAGGAGAAATTTTTTGTTTATCTTGTACTGACGTGAAATAAGACCTATTTCTTTAGCGTGACCGACAACTTCCGGTTTTCTGAAACGCGCGTTTTAGAGGTGCAATTGTCTTTTGTTATGCTGACGTTACGGATGAAAACTATCTCCGTCTCGAAGTTTGTTTGATACATGTGACCATATCATCGTAATGTATGTTTTTTCAATATAGTTTAATCAGATTATTTGAATTTGTTCGGGAGTTTTGCCGTGTTCCGTTCTGTGAGTTTTTTTACTTTGGACAGGGACCGTGCCAGTCGACCAGTACCCAGGCTAAATGAAGAGGGAAAGTTGCCATTGTGAATGGATTGAACGACTCATCAGGACTAAGGACACCTTGATCAACATTCTGATGAAAGATCAGCAACAGTAAGACCCAATTTACGATGTTATTTCATATATCTGTCGTGCATGTGAACTGGTCGGGCGCGCCCAGCTGGTTCTGGCTGGCGTGGCTATGCTAATTTAGCGCTACATTTTGTTTTCGCTATAAAACATTTAATAAATCTGAAATATTGTTTGGATTCACCAGATGTTGGGCTTTCAATATCTGTACGCTGTGTATTTTTTCTGAAATGTTTTAAGACAAGTAATTAGTTATATAACGTTGGTCTCTGTAATTGTTCTAGCTGCATCAGCACTATATCAGATTGCAGCTGCAATGTAGAACTGTGATTTATACCTGAAAAATGCACATTTAAAAAAAAAAAACTATGCTATACCATAAATATGTTATCAGACTGTCATCTTATGAATTTGTTTGTTGGTTAGTGGCTATATATATTTTCATTTAGTCGAATTAGTGATAGCTACTGACGCAGGAAAAAACTGTTGGAGTAAGAAAATGGTGTCTTTTGCTAACGTGTTTAGCTAATAGATTTACATATTGTGTCTTCCCTGTAAAACATTTAAAAAATCTGAAATGGTGGTTTTATTCACAAGATCTGTGTCTTTCATTGGGTGTCTTGGACTTGTGATTTAATGATATTTAGATGCTACTATTTAATTGTGACGCTATGCTAGCGATGCTAATCAGTGTGGGGGGGGGGTGCTCCCGGATCCGGGTTAGGTACTCGGTAGAGGATAAGTAGATGTGTCCAAACTTTTGACTGGTACTGTATATATTCATATGGGCTAATATAATTTTTTCAAATTAGTATTACAAATGTATTTTACACTAATGGTTCCTATGAGGCGTTATCAAATTCCATCATGTTAAACCCACTATTCATTATCGTCGTTGTATCAAATTCTCTGAAGTGTGTTTACACAGGCCTTAGTGTCTGATGTGTGTGTGCCAGTCCCTCCCTAGCATCTCTGCAGTGGGCCTCACCTCATCTGGCAGCCATTGTAGTGCTCCTGGGTGTCTGCCGGCCGACTGAATCCTATCCACACGTCAGTTACGTGACAGGGTTAGAGCTCGCTACCGTTACCCTTGGAAACAGTGCTCTGATTTAACATTATCCTACTGTTGCCTTACACTACCAGTGATCAACTACAATTAACATTAGCCTCATGCTATCAATGAACTCCTAATGGCAACCATGCTACTAAATGTCAAATTATAATATAAAGGTAATTTACAATATTTTTAATAAAAATTAATAAACAACACCTCGCAGAGAAGTCCTGGAGTGTTGAACCGAAAGGTTGTGAATTTACGGTAACTTTCCTAATATTCCCAGATTTTTAGGGGAATATTCCCATAATCAGGAAATAATAAGCGGGAAATGGTCCAACCGGGATTTCTGGAAAAACTGGGCATTTTGGGAAAGTTACCGGAATTCTGCAACCTGCATTTCCGTTTTGGAGAGTTGAATTCATATTTCAGTGTTGGAGAGTTGAAATCATATTTCAGTGATTAAACTTAACAATCTGCTCGATTCAGAAGTGAAGCGTGGATGTTGTCTCATTACAAGTGGCACGGCTTCATCTGCACGGCAGCGGCAGTCTCACACACCTCCATCTCCGTCTCCTCTCCGTCTCCACTCCGTCTCCTCTCCGTCTCCTCTCCGTCTCCTCTCCGTCTCCTCTCCGTCTCCTCTCCTCTCCGTCCCCTCTCGGTCTCCTCTCCGTCCCCTCTCCGTCTCCTCTCCGTCTCCTCTCCTCTCCGTCTCCTCTCCGTCCCCTCTCCGTCTCCGTCTCCTCTCCGTCTCCGTCTCCTCTCCGTCTCCTCTCCGTCCCCTCTCCGTCCCCTCTCCGTCCCCTCTCCGTCCCCTCTCCGTCCCCTCTCCGTCCCCTCTCCGTCTCCTCTCCGTCCCCTCTCCGTCTCCTCTCCGTCCCCTCTCCGTCTCCTCTCCGTCCCCTCTCCGTCTCCTCTCCTCTCCGTCTCCTCTCCGTCCCCTCTCCGTCTCCGTCTCCTCTCCGTCCCCTCTCCGTCTCCTCTCCGTCCCCTCTCCGTCCCCTCTCCGTCCCCTCTCCGTCCCCTCTCCGTCCCCTCTCCGTCCCCTCTCCGTCTCCTCTCCGTCCCCTCTCCGTCTCCTCTCCGTCTCCTCTCCGTCTCCTCTCCGTCTCCTCTCCGTCCCCACTCCGACTCCTCTCTGTCCCCTCTCCGTCCCCTCTCCGTCTCCTCTCCGTCCCCTCTCCGTCCCCTCTCCGTCTCCTCTCCGTCCCCTCTCCGTCCCCTCTCCGTCCCCTCTCCGTCCCCTCTCCGTCTCCCCTCCGTCTCCTCTCCGTCTCCTCTCCGTCTCCTCTCCCACTCCACTTCGTCTCTGTCTACTCTCCGTCTCCTCTCCATCTCCGTCTCCTCTCCACCCCCGTCTCCACTTTGTCTCCGTCTCCTTTCCGACTCCGTCTCCTCTCCGTCTCCTCTCCATTTCCGTCTCCTCTCACTCTCCACCTCCGTCTCCACCTCCGTCTCCCCCCCGTCTCCACTTTGTCTCCGTCTCCTCTCCGTTTCCGTCTCCTCTCCCTCTACACCTCCGTCTCCTCTCCGTCTCCTCTACATCTTCTCTCCGTCTTTTCTCCGTCTCCACTTCCGTCTCCCCCCGTCTCCACTTCGTCTCCGTCTCCTCTCCGTTTCCGTTTCCACTTTCGTCTCCTCTCCGTCTCCTCTACATCTCCTCTCCATCTTCGTCTCCTCTACATCTTTTTCTCCATCTCCACCTCTGTCTCCTCTCCGTCTCCTTTCTGTCTCCTCTCCACTTCCGTCTCCACTTCGTCTCTGTCTACTCTCCACCTCCTCTCCGCCACCTCTCCGTCTCCATCTCCTCTCCATCTCTTCTCCGTCTCCTCTCCATCTCCAATCTAAAGCTTCACTTTACATTTATGTTTATTACGTATCCTATCTCTCACGTTGTCTCCAGGTTAGTCAAACTGACAGTATAATTATAAATTCATCCCAAATTGATCTTAATCCATGTGGGCTGGCTCAAAACACTGACACATGAGAGAGAGGGGGAGGAGGACAGGGAGGGAGGGAGAGAGGGAGGAGGAGAGGGAGGGAGAGAGAGAGAGAGGGAGGAGGAGAGGGAGGGAGGGATAGAGAGAGGGAGGGAGGAGGAGAGGGAGGCAGAGAGAGAGAGGGAGGAGGAGATGGACGGAGGGAGAGAGGGAGGAGGAGAGGGAGGGAGAGAGGGTGGGAGAGAGAGGGAGGAGAGGAGAGGAGAGGAGGAGAGGGGAGGAAAGGAGAGGAGAGGAGAGGGAAGAGAGGGAGAGAGGGTAAGAGAGGGAAGAGAGGAGAGGAGGGGAGACACTGGGCTGAGAGATTGCGTTGCATTGTGGGTGTTCCCTTGATATCCCCTGACAGGATCCAGATTGGAGCCGGACAGCGGCAGCCTCTGCATTGGAGCTTTGGCTTGTTATTCATCTGGCTCCACCTGCCAGGTTTTTCCTGGCCTCCTCCTCCCCAGGCCCGGGCGATTCAGAGTGGTCGAGGGCTGGCCACCGTGCTGTGGTGCCACGGTGCCGGGAAATAGTTTAAGTGAGAATAACAAACGTTAGGGAAAAAAAGAGAGAAATAAAAAAGGCCTCTTAAAAGGAAAATAGAAAAGAGAGAGAGTGGCGGCACAATCCTGCTATTGTTCCTGGTAGTGCAGTGTGTTCGAGCTGAGCAGAGTCTCCGGGTCTCTGGGACAAGAAAGTGCCTTTAATAAAGACTGTGTGGTCTCTGCTAGAGGAGAGGGAGCGGAGAGGAGAGGAGAGGAGAGGAGAGGAGAGGAGAGGGAGCAGTGAGGAGAGGAGAGGAGAGGAGAGGAGAGGAGAGGGAGCAGTGAGGAGAGGAGAGGAGAGGAGAGGAGAGGGAGCGGAGAGGAGAGGAGAGGGAGCGGAGAGGAGAGGAGAGGAGAGGAGAGGAGAGGAGAGGAGAGGAGAGGGAGCAGTGAGGAGAGGAGAGGAGAGGAGAGGGAGCAGTGAGGAGAGGAGAGGAGAGGAGAGGAGAGGAAATGAGAAGAGAGGAGGGGAGAGGAGAGGAGGAGAGGGGAAAGCTGACACAAGATTGGACTGTTCTGTATGATGTACTCTGTGTTTTGTTGCTTGGCAGCAGAGAGGCTAGGGCTGTCATCTGTCAGGCTTTGTCTTGCTGGAAGGTGTAAAGTGAGAGCTGAATAAGTAGCTAGTCCTGAAGGAACTAATAGAGGACTGAATAAGTAGCTAGTCCTGAAGGAACTAATAGAGGACTGAATAAGTAGCTAGTCCTGAAGGAACTAATAGAGGACTGAATAAATAGCTAGTCCTGAAGGAACTAATAGAAGAATGAATAAGTAGCTAGTCCTGAAGGAACTAATAGAGGACTGAATAAGTAGCTAGTCCTTAAGGAACTAATAGAAGGACTGAATAAGTAGCTAGTCCTGAAAAGCAGTTCTAATAGAGGGCTGAATAGATCAGTACATCACTGGGGCCAGGCTTCCTGCCATCCAGGACCTCTATACCAGGCGGTGTCAGAGGAAGGCCCTGTCCATAGACTCTAGCTACCTTAGTCATAGACTGTTCTCTCTGCTACCGCACAGCACGCCGTACCCGAGAGCCGATTCTAGGTCCAAAAGGCTCCTTAATTTGGCGCATGAATGAATACAATATAAGTTGATTTAATTTGATACTTAGTTTGTGTTACACCCTGATCAGTTTCAGTTTGTCTTTGTGATTGTCTCCACCCCCCACCAGGTGTCTCCGTCTCCCCTCATTATCCTCTGTGTATTTATACCTGTGTTCTCTGTTTGTCTGTTGCCAGTATGTTTAGTTCGTCAAGCATACCAGCGTTTTTCCACTTGCGCCTGTCTTTTCTATAGTTCCTGTTTTGTAGTTTCCCAGTTTTGACCATTCTGCCTGCCCTGACCCTGACTCTGACCCTGACCCTGACCCTGACCCTGACCCTGAGCCTGAGCCTGAGCCTGACCCTGACCCTGAGCCTGAGCCAGACCCTGAGCCTGAGCCTGAGCCTGCCTGCCTGCCTGCCCTGACCCTGACCCTGAGCCTGCCTGCCCTGACCCTGACCCTGACCCTGAGCCTGAGCCTGACCCTGAGCCTGCCTGCCTGCCCTGACCCTGACCCTGACCCTGAGCCTGCCTGCCCTGACCCTGACCCTGAGCCTGCCTGCCCTGACCCTGACCCTGACCCTGACCCTGCCTGCCCTGACCCTGACCCTGACCCAGCCTGCCCTGACCTGACCCTGATCCAGCCTGCCCTGACCCTGCCCTGACCCTGACCCTGACCCTGCTCTGACCCTGAGCCTGCCTGACGTCCTGGACCTTACGGACTCTGATCTGGATTACTGACCTCTGCCTGCCCTTGACCTGTTGTTTTTCCTGTCCCCTGTTCTAGTAATAAACTTGTGAAACTTCGACGCAGTCAGCATCTGGCTCTTCTCCTGAAATGGGATAGTTTGGTTGGCTGACACATGCAGCAGAGGAGAGGCAGAAAGACACAGAGAGGTAAATCACAATCAGAAAAATCTATATTTTCCCAAATGTCAAGCATGTCTTTAGCTAGCTTTCAACCTGTGATGAGTGTTGTTTCAGCCCAACTTCTTCACTGCAGAGACAGTTGGTATGTTAGGAATTTAGAAATATGAATTTTGCGAGTAAAAAATAATTTCAAGCGAGGGGGGGGGCCTGAAAGGTCTGTGCTGGGCCCTGATCGTGTGTGTGTGTGTGTGTGTGTGTGTGTGTGTGTGTGGGTGTGTGTGTGTGTGGGTGTGTGTGTGTGTGGGTGTGTGTGTGGCAGAGCAGTGACGGGTCAGTGATTTTACAGACTGAGCTCTTTCATCAGAAACAGTCACTTAATTCTTCGCTACACATGGCATGAGCTGATTTCCATCCAGACAGATATCACTGTGGAACATTCTGTAACTGCGTTGATAAACG